>NC_067128.1:24056802-24266035 GCF_021347895.1 Acanthochromis polyacanthus | reverse complement strand
ATGTGAATATCCAGCCAAACAAAAGTTATCAAAAGAAAAAGGCTAACTTGTCTAGTTTTTCTTTTATAAGCTAACAAAGTTTGTCTTCACCTGAAACCATGTTTCGCTTCAATTTGACCCCCTAAACGTGCATAACTTCACATGAAATTTTGCACGCACGTTCGCTCGCTCGAGCTCTACGAAAACCTGTCCGAACGATTTCAGCTATCGTCAATCTAGGGGGCGCTATAACCCAAAATATTAAAACCTTTCAAAGATTATCTCTTCCGACACCGTTCAGTATTCCGGCTTCATATTTGGACAGATTATAGTGAATATCCAGCCAAACAAAAGTTATCAAAAGAAAAAGGCTAACTTGTCTAGTTTTGTTTTATAAGCTGTCAAAGTTTGTCTTCACCTGAAACCATGTTCCACTTAATTTGACCCCTAAACGTGCATGTATTTTGCTGAAATTTGGTTCGCAGGTCCGGTCTGCTTAAAATTTCAATATTCTGAAAACAAATTCTGGAAAAACTCTATGGCGCCACCTCGGGACACAAAAAAATGTATAAATCACAGAAAACCTCAGCTCTGCGCACAGGAATGTCGTAGAGACATGCAACCACAACTAACGCGTTCGTCTGCTCGAGCTCTAAGAAGACCTGTCGACAGATTTGAGCTATGTTAAACCTAGGGGGCGCTATACACCAAACTATGCAAAACCTTTAAACACTTTCTCCTCCAAAACCGTACAATATCCTGGCAGAGGAACTCCTCTGGCTTTCATCTGCGGTCTCGGACGGCACTTGCTTGCCGACCGCGCCGGGGGGTGGGGCGAGGTCCCGCCCAATGCTGCTTGCAGCTTTAATTAGGGACCGAGCCAGCGAAGGCCAGCGGAGCTGGCGAGACCCTATTGTATTTGCTCGGTTTCTTCTTCTTCTTCTTATTATTATTCCCCGCACGTTTCCCTTAATTTGACCCCCTAAACGTGCATAACTTTTTATGAAATTTGGCACACACGTCGGGTCATGCGAAAATTTCAATATTCTGAAAACAAATTCTGAAAAAACTCTATAGCGCCACCTGGGGACACGAAAATTTCAAAAATCACAAATAACCTGAGCTCTCTGCACAGGAATGTCGTAGAGACACGCAACCACCACTCACGCGTTCGTCGGCTCGAGCTCTACGAAAACCTGTCTGCCCGATTTGAGTCATCTTCAATCTAGGGGGCGCTATAACCCAAAATATGAAAACCCTTTAAAGATGATCTCCTCCGAAACCGTACAATATTCTGGCTTCATATTTGGACAGATTATAGTGAATATCCAGCCAAACAAAAGTTATCAAAAGAAAAAGGCTAACTTGTCCAGTTTTTCTTTTATCAGCTAACAAAGTTTGTCTTCACCTGAAACCATGTTTCGCTTCAATTTGACCCCCTAAACGTGCATAACTTTACATGAAATTTTGCACGCAAGTTCGCTCGCTCGAGCTCTACGAAAACCTGTCCGAACGATTTGAGCTATCTTCAATCTAGGGGGCACTATAACCCCAAATATGAAAACCCTTAAAACATTATCTCCTCTGAACCCGTACAATATTTCGGCTTCATATTTGCACAGATTATAGTGAATATCCAGCAAAACAAAAGTTATCAAAAGAACAAGGCTAACTTGTCTAGTTTTTCTTTTATAAGCTGTCAAAGTTTGTCTTCACCTGAAACCATGTTTCGCTTCTATTTGGCCCCCTAAACGTGCATGTATTTTGCTGAAATTTGGTTCGCAGGTCCGGTCTGCTGAAAATTTCAATATTCTGAAAACAAATTCTGGAAAAACTCTATAGCGCCACCTGGGGACACAAAAAACCTGCATGAATCACAAATAACCTCAACTCTTCGCACAGGAATGTCGTAGAGACATGCAACCGCCACTCACGCGTCCATCTGCTCGAGCTCTATGAAAACCTGTCCAACTAATTTCAGCTATCTTCAATCTTGGGGGCGCTATAAGCTGAAATATGAAAACCTTTTAAAGATTATCTCCTCCGAAACCGTACAATATTTCGGCTTCATATTTGCACAGATTATAGTGAATATCCAGCAAAACAAAAGTTATCAAAAGAACAAGGCTAACTTGTCTAGTTTTTCTTTTATAAGCTGTCAAAGTTTGTCTTCACCTGAAACCATGTTTCGCTTCTATTTGGCCCCCTAAACGTGCATGTATTTTGCTGAAATTTGGTTCGCAGGTCCGGTCTGCTGAAAATTTCAATATTCTGAAAACAAATTCTGGAAAAACTCTATAGCGCCACCTGGGGACACAAAAAACCTGCATGAATCACAAATAACCTCAACTCTTCGCACAGGAATGTCGTAGAGACATGCAACCGCCACTCACGCGTCCATCTGCTCGAGCTCTATGAAAACCTGTCCAACTAATTTCAGCTATCTTCAATCTTGGGGGCGCTATAAGCTGAAATATGAAAACCTTTTAAAGATTATCTCCTCCGAAACCGTACAATATTTCGGCTTCATATTTGCACAGATTATAGTGAATATCCAGCCAAACAAAAGTTATCAAAAGAAAAAGGCTAACTTGTCTAGTTTTTCTTTTATAAGCTGTCAAAGTTTGTCTTCACTTGAAACATTGTTTTGCTTCAATTTCGCCCCCTAAACGTGCATGTATTTTGCTGAAATTTGGGATGCAGGTCCATTCTGCTGAACATTTCAATATTCTGAAAACAAATTCTGGAAAAACTCTATGGCGCCACCTTGGGACACAAATACTGCAAAAATCACAAATGGCCTCAGCTCTTCGCACAGGAATGTCGTACAGACATGCAACCACCACTCACACGTTCGTCTGCGAGCTCTACGAAACCTGCCAACGCATTTCAGCTATCTTCAATCTCGGGGGCGCTATAACCTGAAATATGCAAACCCTTTAAAAATTAATTTCCTCTGAAACCGTACAAATTCCGGCAGAGGAACCTCCTCTGCCTTCATCTTCGGTCACGGATGGCACTGCTTGCGACCGCCGGGGGGCGGGGCGAGGTCCCACCCAATGCTGCTTGCAGAGCTTTAATTATTATTATTATATTATTATCATTATTATTATTTATTTTACAGTCCACCACGTTCGCTTATTGTACCCCCTAAACATGCATAACTTTTTTATGAAATGTGGCGCGGCACATGGGTCACGCGAAAAATTCGATATTCCTGAAACAAAACTGCAAAAACTCTATAGCGCCACCGTAGGGACATGAGAAACGTCAACAAACTACAAGGCAACACAAAAGGCAGCAGCTCTTCGCACAGGATGTGTATAAACATGCAACCACCACTCACGGCGTTTGTTACTCGAGCTCTAGGAAAGCCTGTACAACTGATTTGAGCTATCTTTAATCTAGGGGGCGCCTATAACTCAAATATGAAAACCCTTAAAACTTTATCCCCTTCGAAATTGTACAATATTCCGGCTTCATATTGCACAGATTATAGTGAATATCCAGCCAAACAAAGTTATCAAAAGAAAAAAGGCTAACTTGTGTCTACGTTTTTTTTTTATAGCTGTCCAAAGTTAATTGTCTTCACCTGGAAACCATGTTTCGCTTCAAATTTGCCCCCTAAACATGCATGGTAATTTTGCTGAAACTTGGTACAAGGTTCAGTCTGCTGAAATTTCATATTGGAAATTCTTGGGAAAAAAAAAAAAAAAGGAAAAAACTTTCATAGCGGCCACCTAGGGACATAAAAACCTGCATGAATCACAAATAACCTCAGCTCTTCACAACCAGGGGAATGTCGTAGAAGACATGCAACCGCCACTCACGCGTCCATCTGCTCGAGCTCTACGAAAACCCTGTCCAACTATTTCAGCTATCTTCAATCTCGGGGGCGCTATTACCTGAAATATGAAAAACCCTTTAAAGATTATCTCCTCCGAAACCGTACAATATTTCGGCTTCATATTTGCACAGATTATAGTGAATATTCAGCCAAACAAAAGTTATCAAAAGAAAAAGGCTAACTTGTCTAGTTTTTCTTTTATAAGCTGTCAAAGTTTGTCTTCACTTGAAACCATTGTTTTGCTTCAATTTCGCCCCTAAACGTGCATGTATTTTGCTGAAATTTGGGACGCACGTCCGTTCTGCTGAACATTTCAATTTTCTGAAAACAAATTCTGGAAAAACTCTATGGCGCCACCTAAGGACACAAATACTGCAAAAAATCACAAATGGTCTCAGCTCTTCGCACAGGAATGTCGTACAGACATGCAACCACCACTCACACGTTCGTCTGCTCGAGCTCTACGACAACCTGCCGACGCATTTCAGCTATCTTCAATCTAGGGGGCGCTATAACCTGAAATATGCAAACCCTTTAAAATTATCTCCTCTGAAACCGTACAATATTCCGGCAGAGGAACTCCTCTGGCTTTCATCTTCGGTCGTCGGACGGCACTTGCTTGCCGAACGCGCGGGGGGCAGGGCGAGGTCCTGTCCAATGCTGCTTGCAGCTTTAATTATTATTATTATTCTTCCCCGCACGTTTCCTTAATTTGACCCCTAACGTGCAGAACTTTTTATGAATTGGCACGCATGTCGGGTCATGTGAAAATTTCAATATTCTGAAAACAAATCTGAAAAACTCTATAGCGCCACCTAGGGACACGAAAATTTTCAAAATCACAATAACCTCAGCTCTCTGCACAGGAATGTCGTAGAGACACGCAACCACCACTCACGCGTTTGTCGGCTCGAGCGCTACGAAAACCTGTCTGCCCGATTTGAGCCATCATCAATCTACGGGGGCGCCTCATAACCCAAAATATGAACCCTTTAAGATTATCATCCTCCGAACTGTACATTTCTGGCTTCATATTTGGGAGGATTATTGTGAATATCCACCAAACAACAGTTAATCAAAAGAAAAAGGGCTACTTGTCTAGTTTTTCTTTTATAAGCTAACAAAGTTTGTCTTCCCTGAACCATGTTCCGCTTCGATTTGACCCTAAACGCTGCATATTTAATGAAATTTGGTCATGCACGTTCGCCCCGCTTCGAGCTCTACGAACCTGTCCGAACGATTCCAGCTATCGGTCATCTTTGGCGCGTTATACACCAAAAATATGAAAACCATGTCAAGATTATCTCCTCCGACACCGTTCAATATTCCGGCTTCAATATTTGGCAGATTATAGTGAATATCCAGGCAAACAAAAGTTATCAAAGAAAAGGCTAACTTGTCTAGTTTTTTCTTTTACAGCTGTCAAAGTTTGTCTTCACCTGAAACCATGTTCCGCTTAATTTGACCCCCTAAACGTGCATGTATTTTGCTGAATTTGGTACTCAGTTTCGGTCTGCTGAAAATTTCAATATTCTGGAAACAAATTCTGGAAAAACTCTATGGCGCCACCTAGAGACACAAAAAAACTATAAATCACAAAAACCTCAGCTCTGCGCACAGGAATGTCGTGGAGACATGCAACCACCACTCACGCATTCGTCTGCTCGTGCTCTCCGAAAGCCTATAGACAGATTTGAGCTATATTATACCTAGGGGGCGCTATGATCTAAAATATGAAAACTCTTTAAACATTATCTCCTCCGAAACCGTACAATTATTTCGGCTTCATATTTGGACAGATTATAGTGAATATTCATCCAAGCAAAAGTTATCAAAAGAAACACAGTAACTGCTCTAGGTTTTTTTTTTTATAAGCTGTCAAAGTTTGTCTTCACCTGAAACCATGTTTCGCTTCAAGTTCAACCCCTGAACGTTCATGGATTTTGCTGAAATTTGGTACGCAGGTGCAGTCTGCTGAAAATTTCAATATTTTGGGAAACAAATTCTGGAAAAACTCTATAGCGCCACCTAGGGAAACAAATACTGCAAAATCACAAATGGCCTCAGATTGTCGCAGGGGAATGTCGTAGAGACACGGAACCACCACTCACGTGTTAGTCTGTTCGAGCTGTACAAAACCTGTCAATGGATTTGAGCTATCTTCAATCTAGGGAGCGCTATAACGCAAAATATGAAAACCCTTTTAAGATTATCTCCTCCGAAACCGTACAATATTCCGGCTTCATATTTGCACAGATTATAGTGAATATCCAGCCAAACAAAAGTTATCAAAGAAAAAGGCTAACTTGTCTAGTTTTTCTTTCATAAGCTGTCAAAGTTGGTCTTCACTTGAAACATTGTTTTGCTTCAATTTCGCCTCCCTAAACGTTCATGTATTTGACTGAAATTTGGGACGCAGGTCCGTTCTGCTGAACATTTCAATATTCTGAAAACAAATTCTGGAAAAACTCTATGGCGCCACCTATGGACACGAAAACTTGCAAAAATCCCAAATAACCTCAGCTCTTCGCGCAGGATGTCTTACAGACATGCAACCACCACTCACGCTTTCGTCTGCTCGAGCTCTACAAAATCCTGGCTGACTGATTTGTACTATCTTCAATGTAGGGGGCGCTATAAGTCAAAATATGCAAAACCTTAAAAACGTTATCTTCTCCAAAAATGTACATATTTCGGCTTCATATTTGCTCAGATTGTAGCGAATATCCAGCCAAACAAAAGTTATCAAAAGATAAAGGCTAACTTGTCTAGTTTTTTTTATAAGCTGTCAAAGCTTGTCCAAACTTGAAACCATGTTTCGTTTCAATTTCAACACCTAAATGTGTATGGGTTTTGCGGAAATTTTGTACTCAGGTGCAGTCTCCGGAAAATTTCAAACATTCTGAAAAAATATCTGGAAAAACTTCAACCTAGAGGGTGCTATACACCAAAATTGTAAAAACCTTTCAACATTATCTCCTCAAAACCGTACAATATTCCGGCTTCATATTTGGACAGATTATAGTGAATATCCAGCCAAACAAAAGTTATCAAAAGAAAAAGTCTAACTTGTCTAGTTTTTCTTTTATAAGCTGTAAAAGTTTGTCTTCACCTGAAACCATGTATCGCTTCAATTTGGCCCCTAAACGTGCATGTATTTTGCTGAAATTTGGTATGCAGGTCTGGTCTACTGAAAATTTCAACATTCTGAAAACAAATTCTGGAAACACTCTTTAGCGCCACCTGGGGACACAAAAATTGCAAAAATTACAAATGGCCTCAAGTTTTCGCACAGGAATGTCGTAGAGACATGCAACTCACATGTTCGTCTGCTCGAGCTCTACGGAAACCTGTCGACGTATTTGAGCTATCTTCAACCTTGGGGGCGCTATCACCAAAATATGCAAACCCTTTAAACATTATCTCCTCCAAAACGGTAGAATATTCGGTAGAGGAACTCCTCTGGCTTTCAACTTCGGTCACGGACGGCACTTGCTTGCCGACCGCGTGGGGTGGCGGGGCTCAGTCCCACCCAATGCTGCTTGCAGCTTTAATCTTTTTTTTTTCTCCCGTCAAATGAATTGCCTTTTTGGCGGCCTTATCATATCCCAAAATGCGATATTTTGGCATGCACATCAGGACTGGCGAAAAATTGATATTTTTATGGGAGATGCACATGCGCGTGGCAAAATGTCTCTATCGCGCCCATGCAAATTGAAAAAGTGGTCATTAGGCCAACTACCACAATGTTTCATTTACAGCTACAATATTTGGTGGGCATATGCAACACATCAGGACACGCCAAAAAGTCAATCACAGCCACACCGTAAACCCAACAGGAAGTCGGCCATCTTGAATTTGCTGTAAATTTTTCAAAATTAATAGCTCCTAGGGGTACGTCTGAGAGACCTGAAATGTGGCCAGTACATGCACCAGACCTTCCTGATGAAAAGTTATCAAAATTTTGGCCAGAAGCCAAAAGGTGTGCCCATGGCGGAGCCTCAAAATACTGATCCTTCGCCATGAAACAGGAAGTGGTGTCTAATTCTTCTCAACATGCTCCAATCTGCCTGAAACTTCACATGTATGATGACAGTCCTGTCCTGATGTCATCCACATAGGGATATTCATTGACAGTCATAGCGCCACCTTGTGGTTCAGGAAATAGACATCATTTACACTTTCATGCCCTATTCTTACCAGTTGATCATTATTCACCTCAAATGTGGTGACAACAGGCTGAACATGTTGATGATGAAGCACAGTGAAAATGGTGACTTGTCATCAAAGGGTGTGTCTGTGGCGGTGCGGCGAATTTTTGATGTTTTCGCCATGAAAACTTAACTATTCATATCTCAGCTGAACAAGATCCTATCTGCCCCAAACTTCACATGCTGGACACCAGGTCCAGTCTGAACACATCCACACTCATACATTCTGAAAAAGTCATAGCACCACCTGTTGTTAACAGTAAGTTTAAGGCATTATAATTTTAGGTACTATGGCCCAAACTTGGTGTTATCATTCTGGAAGGTAGTCAGCCAAGTCTTCACCTTTTGACATCCCACACTGTGAAGGCTGTGACATTTTCATGCAACGCTGTTGCCCGTAGCAACCAAATATTGCCATGCAAAACAAA
This sequence comes from Acanthochromis polyacanthus, assembly GCF_021347895.1. NCBI lineage: Eukaryota > Metazoa > Chordata > Actinopteri > Pomacentridae > Acanthochromis > Acanthochromis polyacanthus. The sequence continues at coordinate 24,257,570 of NC_067128.1, read as the reverse complement.
GTACTGTTTGACAGGTTAGGAATACGCCAGCGCTCACTAAAATAACCACACACATCACCAATCGACCCAAGGAACGACACCATATGCATCTCGGCACTGCACATGCTATAGCGCCCCTGCAGACGTTTTAACAAACAGCCCCCCAGCACGTTTCACCTACATCCAGAAAATTTAGGGTGCCTATAGAGCACATCAGGACGCAGAAAAAAATCTCTTGGAGCCATGCCCTAACCCAACAGGAAGTACGCCATCTTGGATTAATTGTGAAATTTTGATGATTTTTTCTCATTTTTGAGAGTGAATACCTCCTCAGGGATAACTCCAGGAGACCTGAAATTTTGTCAGTCCACACAGCAGGACTTGGTTTGGAAAATTTATCAAAAGTTTAACCAGAAGGCAAATGGTGTGGCCATGGTGACCATCAGAGTTTTGATGAGTCGCCATGAAACAACAGCTGCTGTATAACTATCCTCTGAATGCTCCGATCTGCCTCAAACTTAACATGTTGTTAATCAGACTCCCAATCCTGATCACGTCCATAGGCCAACATACACTCTCAGTCGCGGCGCCACCTGTTGGATGGACAGGAAATGCTTATAAGTAGCCTGTACATGTTCCAATCACTCTGAAACTTTACATGACTGATCAGAGTCCAACCCTCATCACATCCACTGTTTGAAATACACTCTCAGTTGCAGCGCCACCTGGTGGATGGACAGGAAATGCTCTATAACTGCTTTGAACATGCTCCAATCTGGCTGAAATTTTACATGTGTGATCAGACTCTGGTCCAGATGCGATTCAGAGGCCGACATACACTCTCAGTCACAGCGCCACCTGGTGGACATGCGTGGATTTGCCGGCCAGCGTGGACGTGAGGACCTGTCAATCGCTGCTTGCAGCTTTAATTATTTTTAGATTTTTCTTTCCGGCCTTTTTAACTGCATTTTTGGCAGTCTATCATACCCCAAAATGCATGAAACCTGGCATGCACATCAGGACTGCCGAAAAATTTGATATTTTATGGGAGTTGCACATGTATGTGCCCAAAATGGCTCCATAGCGTCCACTGCAAAATTGAAAAAGTGGTCATTAGGCAACTGCCACAACGTTTCTATCTGAGCTATAATATTTTGGTGGGCCTTATGCAATACATCAGTACACATGAAAAAGTTTTTTTTTTAAACAATGTTTTTATTTAGTTTCTCGTATTTCCAAAAAATTAAATTACAAAGTGGAAATTGAACAAGTTAAATCTTAAATCTTGGATAATTGTTACAAGGTTATTGAACAGAAGCAAAACAAAACAAAAAAAAAATTTAAATAAAAAATAGATAAATAAATAAAGCAAAGCTGGATAAATAGGAAAATTAAAATAAAACATTATATAAATAAAATAAAAAAATAAACAAACCAAATAATAATTAAAATACCACTCCAAAACTTCTAATATTTCTTATGGCTCTTTACTTTTCTTTAATGTAGTCGAGAAGATCAGTTTCTCTCCAAGTCGGTGATAAAAGGTCTCCAGATCTGATCCAAATTGCTCTTCTTTACCTTTAAGAAAGTATGTTAATTTTTCCATCGCCAAAGATGATGACATTTCTCTTATCCAGTGACCCAGTGTGGACAGTCCATCTTTTTCCAAAATAGTGCAATTAATCTTCTAGCGTGAAGCAAACAAACATTTGCTAAAACCTTAGAATAGCTATTTATAGAACACCTTTTTGGGTATATTCCAATATAAATAACTTGGGTTTCTCTGAATATTTGCATTCAGTGCAACTTCGATGCTCTTCCAGAACTTGTGTACCTCATCACATTCCCACATACAGTGGAACAAGGCCCCCTTTTCTTTGTGACATTTTACACATATATCCGGGATATTATTGTCAAAGGAGTGCTGTTTAATGGGCGATATATATGTTCGCATTATCCAATTGACCTGTAAGAGTTGCAGCCTTGTATTTACAGTCTGGGTATGAGCTTTTAGGCAAACAGCTTTCCATTCTTCCAGAGAAATGTCCTCCTTAAAATCTTCTTTCAGGCATTTAACCTGTTAACTGAGGACTCCATAGATGAAACAATGAACAAATTATACAAATAAGAAATATGCTTTTTGGTGTAAGGATAGTCGAAGATAGCTTTTTCAATTATTGAGAAGGGAGGTAATATTAGTTTATTGTTTTGTGAGGTTAAAATAAAACTCCTCACCTGTAAATATTTGAAGAAATGAGAATTGGCTACATTGTATTTATCTTTTATCTGTTCAAATGACATCATTACACCATTACAGAATAAGTCATCAACCTTACCAAGCCCTTTTGCTACCCACAGGCGAAATCCCGGATCTGATAAACCTGGTATAAATTTATCATTACCCCATATGGGGCTAAACTATGAAAGAGAGATTTGTTGTCTTAGGACTGTATGTACTTTATACCATATATTAACCACATTATAACGATAGGGTTTTTAGTTCTTCTCCTAAGCTCTTTGATTGGTGCCGAATATAAGTATACACTCCTTGGCAGCTCAATATGAAGTGAAGAAGACTCTACTTCTACCCAATCAGGTGGTTTGTCACCAGAAAAATAGAACATCATCATTCTCAACTGAGCTGCCCAGTAATACCATTGAAAATTAGGAGCTTTGAGCTCACCTCGATCAAAAGGTACATAAAGTAAGGTTAAACGAAGTCTGTAGCGGTGATTATTCCAAAGAAAATTTGTAATTATTTTCTTCCGTTTTGGAAAGAGATCTGGTGGTATTGATAGAGGACATTTTGAAATAAATATAGAAGCTTGGGGAGTGTATTCATTTTTACAATGTTAATGCCACCAATCAAAGATACTGGTAAAGTCGACCATCTATCTATAGACTCTGTAATAGTTTGAACAATAGGGTCATAATTTACTTCTGCTATTTTATTGGTGTCCGGTACAATCTTAATTCCCAAATAGGTGAGCGAATTTGAAAGCTTAAATGCTGAAAGGATGTCTGAAGGTGTTCTTCTCAAAGATGACTTAGAATTATTAATTTTATATCCCGAAAAGCACCCAAAGTTTTTTTATAATATCAAGCAAAGCTGGTATTGAGTGTTTTAATTTAGTTAAAAAGAGAACAACATCATCAGCATATAATGCAATTCTGTTATCTATTTTGCCCAATGTAATACCAGTAATGTATCCATGCGCTCTTACTGCGATGGCAAAGGTTCTATGGCCAATGTAAATAGGAGAGGCGAGAGAGGACAGCCTTGGCGAGTTTCTCTAAAATGTTAAAAGAATTAGAAATAATATTGTTTGTTAGAATTTCAGTTGTTGGTTGTGAGTAGAGCACCTTTACCCAAGCACAGAATGTTTCACCACAACCAAAACGAGACAGAATTTCAAACAAATATGGCCACTCGACCCGATCGAAGGCCTTCTCTGCGTCTAATGATAATATTGCAGTATCGGGGGCATTACGCTTTTCAAATAAAATGTTAATTAGTCTTCTAACATTGTGGAATCCCTGCCTATCTTTAATGAATCCATTTTGATCAGTATTAACTACCGAGGGAAGACATTTCTCCAGTCTTTGGGCTAAAATTTTACAGAGAATTTTTATATCTGCATTCAAAAGGGAGATTGGACGATAGGACTGACACATGTTCCTAGGTTTATCTGGCTTAGGTATCAGTGTTATCAATGCTGTCCTCAAACTGGGTGGTAGTGTTCCTATTCCAAATGATTCAGTAAACATTTCCAATAATGGCTTTAGAATTTTATGCTTAAATTTTTTTATAGAAGTCCAATGGTAAGCCATCTGGGCCTGCTGCTTTTCCTAATTTCATTGAGTCTTTAGCTTCTAGTACATCATTACTTGTTAAATTTGCATCAAGTTGTGCTTTAAGCTCTTCTGGAATCAATGGAATATCAAGATTATTCAGAAACAAATTTTGCAAACTATCAGAATTTTGGCACTCAGAACTGTACAAGTTTTGATAAAATTCACAAAATGTATTTATTCCTTGGGGATCTAATACCAATTCACCTTTGTCGTTTCTTATAGAGTTAATTGTCATGTCTGTTTGAAGCCGCTTAAGACGCCATGCTAGAAGCCTCCCAGGCTTCTCCCCTTGGTCATAAAATGATTGATTTACTCTTCTTAGACTGTCTGCAACTTTCTCTGCTGTTAGTTCGTTATATTGAGCCTTACAGACTAGTAATTCCTGTTCACAGAGAGTGTTTTTTTCCACAAAGACCTTTTTTTCCTAAAACTTTAATTTTGGCTTCCAATTGCTTAAGTACTAGTTGTGCTTTTTTAGATTTTGTGGTGGTAAAGCTTATTACTTGTCCTCTTAAAAATGCTTTAAAAGCCTCCCACCTTATTGCAGCTGAAGTTTCTGAAGTATTAGTATCAAAGTACAAGTCTATTTGAGAGTTTATATATTCAACAAAAGCTGAATTTTGCAGCCATCTAATAGAGAAGTGCCAGCGTGGTCGACTTGCAGTGATTGCTGAGTCGAGATAAATCAAGCAGATCGGAGCATGATCTGAGATTAGAATGCTTTCATAAGAACAATCTCCAACTTCGTGTCTTATTGATGTGGATACCAAAAGTAGTCTATTCTGGAATAGGTCTTATGTGTGGCGGAATAACAAGAATATAAGATGTCATCTGGTTTCAGTTCTCTCCAAATCTCTAACAAGTTTAACTCTGACATAAAGTGTATAATGCACTTTTTGGCTTGTAGATGTGTCGTAGAAGAGGTGGATGATCTGTCCTTAGTATGGTCTAAGACAACATTAAAATCGCCTCCAATTATATTTTGACCATCCAGTGTAGAGAGTTTAAAAACAAGTCCTTAAAGAAATCAGGGTTATCCTCGTTTGGCCATATATGTTAACTAAGTTAAGTTTGGTTGACAAGAGAGTACCTTGTACAATTAAATACCTGCTTGCTTTATCACTAATTACGTTAGCAGTTTCAAATGGAATATTTTTATGAGTAAGAGTCATTGTTCATCTGGCATGGGAGCTGAATGATGTGGAACAAACAGAACCTGGCCATCTTTTACCAACCACAGAAACAGAGGATAAAAGGTGGGTTTCTTGTAAAAGTACTATATTTGCATTCAGACATTTTAATCTTTTCAACACTTGTTTAACTTTAGTGACTTTATTTAAACCTCTACAGTTCCAGGATATTATTTTAATATTCATAACCTGAGCCATAATCATTTATCTGAAGTCTTAGTACAATATGGAGTGGTATTAAAAAAATAAAAATAAAAATAAATAACTGTGGACCAAACTCCCTTTGGAACGAAGTTGAAAAATGAACAGTGAACACCTAACCCATGAACAACATCCAGCTTCCCAATGAAGCTTCCCTCCCTCACTATTAAACTTCTGCGCTATGGCAGCTAACGCTACTACTCGGGTTCCACTGTTCTCTGCTGTTATTGCTATAGCATGGTACTCCACGTTTGTATATTAATTCAGCATTTCAAAACAGAAATTATAAACAGGCTATTGTGGAAGGGGGGAGGGGGAACAGCCTTATAGATGATAAATATACACCTCAACAGGTTTAGATAAGTCAGAAGAAGATTACTCACACTGATTTCAGTATGCGTTCATGAAAAAGAGATTCTTCAGGTCTCCAGTTCCTAATGCACCTACAGGGTGTTGACGAAGCGCTCAGCCTCGTAAGGAATGTCAAAGGTGTAGCTGCGCTCATCGTAGGTCACTCTGAGCCGCGCTGGGTAAAGCATTCTGTAATGAATGCCCTTCTGGCGCAGCTTTTGCTTGATGGTGTGAAATCTCTTTTGTTGTTTGGGGACCTCCGCCGACAAATCCGGAAAGAACATCACTTGGTGATTTTTGTAGAGAACCTTTCCTTTACACCGTGCTGCACTCTGGACCATTTCCTTGTCTCGGAAATTGAGAAACTTCATAATGACGACTCGTGGTGCGTTGCTCGGCGTGGGATTTTTTGATGGGGGAAGACAGTGGTATCTCTCGATTATCAGCGGTGCCCGACGCGTATCCTTTTTTTTTTTTTCCTTTTTTGTGTCTGCATTTATTCTCATTGTTTAACTCCATGGAAGGGGTGTCAACACTTTATGAGATTAATGCATATTTTAGTCTTGCAGCCAAATATCTTATTATTTAGTGCATGCGTGTGACCATCACCAGCCCTCCCTGAAAGCTAAGCTGACACTTTTTATTACATTTCCCTGTTTAAGAGCCAGGGAGGGCAGTGCTACACCTCAGTGGTGATGTGAGGGGAAACAAAGGGGTGGACAGGACGAGAGGGGACGGACAGGGACAGGGACTAGCAAGCGGTGCTATTACATCTGAAGAATATCAGGTGTTGTGTTATTCCCAACTAATAATTACCCATCAATAAGACAAACAAGCAAACACATACACAAGAGAACAGAAAACCAAACAAACAATAAATAAATAAATAAATGAATGAATAATTAGCCAGACAGTACTAAACACCATAGTTGTGGGTGTCATGTTAGTATAGAGTGGAATAGGCCAGATGATACTAGAGGAAGATACTAGAGAAAAGGAGAGAGGGTTTAGTGTGAAATTAGACTCTGGAGAGAGTCTCAGCACATTCCGGCGGGTCTCGTCACTGCTCAACAGCGGAACTCGACAGGAGCTGGTGGGACCTGAGCAAACATGCACATGCAAGTGTGAAAGACCCCGAAGCCCAGAACAGCCATCACAGCAATGCAGTGCCAAGCCGACAGGGCACCCCCCCACAGGCCGAGGAGCCACGGGGCAGCGCCCCCAGAGAGCAACCGGGGCCACCGCATACCACACGGACCCCGAAGACAAGAGGGTGCAGCTACCGACACCCCCAGCACGCCAGAACCGACCCAGGCAGCCCGGGGCAAGCGGACCCACCCGCCACCCAAACCCCAACCCCGCCCGCCCCAGCCCCCACCAAACCCCCACACCCCACCACCCCAGCCCTCATCACCTCCACAGGTTGGCATACACACTCGGTCGCAGCGCCACCTGGTGGAGATACGTGGATTCGCCGACCAGCAAGGATGCGAGGACTCGTCCATCGCTGCTTGAAGCTTTAATTCCCCATGTTTTCCCCCTCATCATTCTGTTTTGATTGTGGTTTTAACTGTTTTGAACACAGTGTGTTAGCATTTGAAAAATATGCTGTAAAGGTCTAGTGTTTTGTGATGAACTAGAAACTGAGAAAAGAGTTCATGAATTTTTGTGACTGTGGTCACTGAATGCATTTTGTGTGAAAGCAATGGAAAGTGATTCACAGTTCGGTCCACATGGACTGCTGTTTTGCAGACCGTGTTAAGAGTTTTGAACATGTGACTTCAGTTTCGACCAATGCGTGTTAGCTATTGAAAAAAACTGTAAATGCCTCAGTGAGTGCAGGACAGGAATCAAAGGAGCTGAAAGTCAGAGTTCCCAGACAGCAACTGGAGCTGCCTTGTCAGCTGGATGGCCGGATGTGTGTGTCGGTGTGAGAATTACACCTGCTGTTAGTCTAACGCGCTGCTGGTTGGGGTGAGCAGGACCAAACTGAGAGGACTGGAAACTGGTGCCAGATAGGGATTATAGCTTTGACATGTGTGTTACTGTGTGTGTGTGTGTGTGTGTGTGTGTGTGTGTGTGTGTGTGTGTGTGTGTGTGTGTGTGTGTGTGTGTAGCTGTATGTTCGCAGAAACCATTTTCCTGCCTCACAGGCCAAGGCCAAAGATATTCAAGGTGCTCACTTCACAATGTTCATACATCTGTTAGCAATTAGCCTTGGCCACAAAACTGACTTTCAACAGAACACATGGATCCTTCCTGCCTTTCTCTCCCCCTCCCTTTCATTTTTTTCATGCTGTCCCTTTCCAGTCCCTCCTTCATTTTCAGCTTGCTTTGTTCCCCTCCCATCTCTCTCTCCCTATATTACCACTCTTCTTTCTTTTTATCCCTCCCAGCTCCACTTCTCCCTCCCTCCTTCTCTAAAGTTGCACATGGTTTCTGTCTGAGGAAGTTTAACTTCTCAGGCTCTGGATGTGAGAGGGATGATACTAGAAAACTGTAGGCCAACGCACATGTTCAGAACTTCCTATAGCAATGACAGAATTTCTAGAATATTTGAAATAATCTAGATCATTTCTTTAGTTGCCGAAGTTTGGTTTTTATTCAGCCATACTGGATGTGGGTGATTCCTCTTTTTTTCTTTGTAAATCTGTGGAAATAAGTGCTTAGGAACTTTTGAGCTTTTTTCCTTTTCAAGTCTTTGGTGACAACAGCCTGACATCTTAAAGGCACTGTATATTTTTGCTGTTCCACACCAGCTGCTGTATCTGGAGAAAAGGTTGAAGAAGACTGCAGCACGGTTGCCGTCATACGGTTAAGCATCAACACACTGGACAAGATTTTTTGCACAGGAGTCTGCAGCCAAAAATCATGAAAGGTAAAATGTCCTTTTTTAACCTACTTCCTGTCTTTCTCTTTTTTTTTCTTGTTTGCCAAAAGCATTTAATTTTTTTTCTAAGTGCATTCCTCACTGTGGAAAAAAAGCTGAAAATGTAGACAGCAGTAATATTTGACATGGTGGCATGCAGGCACCTGCACAGGGCAGTGACCACATATGCTTCTCATCAGCTCTGAATCTTGGCACTGCAGATCCTGAGAAAGTGCACGTTTGTTGTTACTGGAAAATATATAATTATTCCAAGTGGAATAATCATATATTTTATTTGTATAGGGCTTTTCAAAATACTCAGACACTTTACATAGTTAGTGATCAGTCAGCTTTAAATTTCTACATGTGTTTGCGTGTGTGCACCCCAGTCCTGTTACATATATCATAAAATGTTCTCTGGCCCTGCCAATCTGCTGTAGATTGACTTACGTAATATCCTCATTAAAAGAGGGCAAGTGAAAACATAAGAGTTGAATTTGAGCGTTTTCACAACATGGCATGAAAGGAGAGCTGCCAGTGGCTTTGAAGAGGGCAGGAGACTTGCAGTATGGGAAGTGAAAGGCTGGTAGAGATGAGAGAATACAATGGGAACGAGGGGATAATAGAGAAGGAATGAGAGGGAGCAGGAAGAAATCCTCCCCAAAGGATTACCAACTTGAAAAGACGCTAAGAAGTGTTGACATATTCATTACTAACAATAATTGGAATATAGTTAATTTATTCCTGTTATTATTGTTGTTGTTAACTTAAAGCTGGGCTATTCTGTTTTTAATTATCTCTCTTATTTGGAAGTGTTAGCCTGCAAGTTCCAAGTTTGCCCAGTGACTCTGCTCTGAGCGGTTATTTGTCAGTATGTAATGCTGTTTTAATGGCATTCAGCTGCTGAAGTAGTGCAACTTTAACTGACCATACACCAATGAGGCATTCAAGGGATATTCCAGGTGGTAAGCCGTTGTGTTCACAACACCTGTATCTAATAAATAGTCAAAATCAGCTTTTGTTGTTGTGCTGTGTGTTTGAAGCAGCTCATTACCAAGTGAAATCAGGTATAAACGTGTATGGCTTAGATATTTATTTATTTATTCATACGTTTATTTAATAGGGACAGAACAAGAAGCATTGTCACAATAACCAATGCCATGTTCATAGGTCAATAGCTAACAGCTAATTCGCAGACCAGATAAGTTTAGCTCAGTTGTGTGTACTAGTAATAATATGATATCAGATTTCATTTTCATGCTTCTACCTCTTTTCAGCAAGTGGAAGAATCATATATTTTATTTGTATAGTGCTTGGCAAAATACTCAGACACTTTACATAGTTACAATTTAAAATCAGCACACAGAAGAAACTATCACTTTCAGAATTGTCCAATATGACAGACTTACTTTTTGTTTGTTTGTCATTATGATTTAAATGATATGAGATGAACACAACAGAATCCCATCTACCAATCAGTAATCACACAAGTATAGTTTTATAATCACTACTGCTGGTTAGTGGATTTGGAGATTGTTCGAGGTGTGTGAACCTGACACCTGAGATGCTGCCATACTGAGGTTAAGTTTAGCTTGTTGATCACTAAGTCCCTCCAGAGTTTAAGGCTGCCTGTTTTTTTAAACCCCAATGTCTTGTTTTCCTCATCTACTTCAGTTAAATACAGAAGATGTGAGATGTACAAATGGATTTGGAGTTTAAGGATAGTGTCTTACTGTTGTCACTGTTGAGTTATTAGTAAGGGAAACATAACTGCATTTTCAGTGGGTCATATGTAATGAATGTCTAATTATTGTTTCTTGCACAACTGCAAGTCATTGGGGAGTGCAATGGAGCTGTGCAGCACTTGGTACATCATGATCAATCCTGGTTACTAAAACTACTGCAATCATCATGGATGTACACTAGCTCAAAAGACATTTTTTCCTACATGCAATTACAGTCCATGCAAATGTGACTCTTTTGAATTTGGTCCATTCAAATCAATAACACTGGGAGAACCTAGAGGAGCTGTATGGTTATCAAGAATTTATTGGCTTGGGTTGCAGGAAGGGAACAGCTGACAGAGATGCTAATACTCACATTCTATCGGCCTGAAACTTCTGAAGTTTGCAGAACTAGTGAATATGAAAGATGCTTGGAAAATGTGTCCACACCTGAATAACCATTGTGCAAATGATTTCCAGATACTCTTGGAGATTTGCACTGTATTTCTCGCTATACAGAAGTTTTAAATCTGGTTGTCATGCATTTTAGGTTTGCCTGAGCTTAAGAGGGGACCAATGGTGAAAATGGAAATGGAGTAGGCTACAGCAGCTAGATGTATGAAAGAACCTGTGGTAGAAACACCTGGGAAGTGTCAAATAAACCAGAAACACACATTTCAGAGGAAGGACTACTATAAAAAAGAAATCAGCTGACTGCGATGGCATATGTCATAAGCATGCACTGAAACTGTTTGAGTAATTACTGCCAGGAGCAGGAGAAAATAGTTCTGCACTGTGGAGTTAAAGCATCTATGGCAACACTGACTGCCATATATAAGATAGAAAAATGCTTTCCTTTGCCACCTAGTGGTATCTACAGATCAATAAAGGATTGCACTGTTGCATAGGCTGTGGTTTAAAGCTAAAGGTAAGCATGAACTGCATCAGTTCACACATAGTAATTTCACATTTTAAAGGGAATCCACACCCCTATCAATTTTGAATGTAGTTGTTAAATTAAATTAATTACCACCTTCCAGATGGCTTACAGAATCTTATCTTAATAATTTTCCTACTTATTTTTTCGTGACTAGATATCAAGAATGGAGAAAAAACAAAGAAGAAATTCATTGAACTGTCACTGATGAATGTTAAAATGAATAAATTAATCAAATCTATGTATTTACTATCTTTGAGATTGTGCCAAGATCTGACATGTTACATTACAAATGAAGGTGAAATTGAAGTTTTCCTGGAAGTGGAACTAGATAGAACTATATAGAAATCAAGTCACAGTCTAGCTCCGGGCAGCACATTGAGAAAAGCTGAAGCATGAACCACAGAACAACACAGCAAATTAACTCAAGAACATATACAGTACAGGAGCCTTCACCGCCCAACAGTACAGGATGTCTGCTAATGTGGTTTTCAGCCCTGAGCCACTAGAACAAAACCTGCTGCCTCCTACATTCCAAACAGGGTGAGAGAGGAGGGAGAGAAGGGGGAGATAGAGGGGAGAGAAGGAGAGGACGGGAGACAGGTGTACTGCTGGCAAATGAAAGGGAAAGACTGAGTGAAGGGGAGGCCTACTGAGAGACCCATATTCTTGTTTTCAGTCTTGTTTTGCAGCTTTATGAATTTACAGCAAAGGTTTCTTGAATTCAAGCTGAATGGAAACATAATATCAGAATATTGTATTAACTTTTCTTTTTACTTCATTTGCTTTTATTAATGTGGATTCATAGACTTGAATGGATGGATGATGGACATTTTCTTGTTTTAACACCAATACTGGCAAAATGGAAATACTGAATGTGCAGCAACTGGATCTTTAACTAAGACATTAGTATTATTATTATTAGTTCAAAACTGGAATTTTTTTTTTGCTTCAACCTTTTTTTCTTGCTTTTATTAAGATGTAATAATGTTGTTTAGTTATTACTTCACCAAGAAACGGAGCGCAGTTATGTGATGATTGCTGTTGGTTTGTCTGTCTTTTAGCATCATTACTCAAAAATGGACAAATGGATTTGGATAAATTTTTCAAGGAAGGCCAGAAGTGACACAAGGACCAGGGGCCTCATTTATAAAGCTTGCGTACGCACAAAACAGGGCTAGAAAGTTACATACACCACTTTCTACGCAAAGGTTGTGATTTATAAAAACAAACTCGGCGTGAGAATGTGCGCACTGGTGCGCCAAGATCAAGAACTTTGTTTATGCACATTTTGGAGACAGAGGGAACTGCAGTACCGGAGGGTGAAGTGGTGAATTGAAGCCGGATTGATCTCAAACCTTTATTGTCATCACATATTAAACTTGTAGAGCCGGATAATCATAAACCCTCATTGTTGTAGATGTTCCTATAGTGCGCCATTCGGCCTACGACTGTATTTGCAGAACTATGTTCATATACCAAACTTCCATCTTCAAATGATACAGAGCTGTGGATGGCACTGATTGATTACTAATCGGGACAAGGCATGTGACAATCAGTCCAATCACTGATCAAGTGGATAAACAGCGGGTGACAGCTGTGTGTAATGTGGCACAATGGATGCGCTGGCATGGCTGGAAGTCACATAAATGTTAGATAAGAATAGAGGGAGATTTCAGGGATCACAGAGATTTCCTGGCCCATGATGATTGGCTAATAAGCCGATTTAGATTCCCTAGAGCAGTGCTCTTGGATCTATTTGCTGAACTGGGTTCTGTCTTAGACCGACCCACCCGCCGAAACCACGCCATCCCGGTACAGACACAGGAGCTGACGACTCGGGGGTTTCTGGCGACCAGCTCCTTCCAGCGGGAAATGGCCAACAGGTATGTGTTTTATATGAAGAATATATGAGGTTACAATGTAGCCGCAAGGGGACACAAGCCAGTGTCTTATTGTGCCGGTCCCAAGCCCGGATAAATACAGAGGGTTGTGTCAGGAAGGGCATCCAACATGAAACTTTGGCCAAATCAAATATGCGAATCAAATGTATGACTTCCATACCAGATCGGTCAAGGCCCGGGCTAACATCGGTGCTGTCGACCTACAGGGTGCTGGTGGAAAATGGACTACTGTTGGTCGAAGAAGGAGGGGAGGAAGGTGTGTTCGTAGGAAGAGAGAGAAGAGAAACACCAAGAGTCTAGGACTGAGAGTAGGGACTTTGAATGTTGGAACTATGACAGGAAAAGGTAGAGAGCTGGTTGACATGATGCAGAGAAGGAAGGTGGACTTACTGTGTGTCCAGGAGACCAGGTGGAAAGGTAGTAAAGCTAGAAGTTTAGGAGCAGGGTTCAAGTTGTTCTATCATGGTGTAGATAGGAAGAGAAATGGAGTAGGAGTGATCTTGAAGGAGGAGTTTGTTAGGAATGTCCTGGAGGTAAAAAGAGTGTCAGATCGAGTGATGAGCCTGAAACGAGAAATCGAAGGTGTGATGTTCAATGTTGTTAGTGGGTATGCTCCACAGGTATGATGTAAGCTGGAGGAGAAGGAGAAATTCTGGTTGGACCTTGATGAAGTGATGCAGAGCATCCCTAGAAGTGAGAGAGTTGTCATTGGTACAGACTTCAATAGACATGTTGGCGCAGGAAACATAGATGATGAATCAGAATCACTTTGTTCATTCCCGAAGGGAAATTCAGTTGTCAGGGTTCTTATCTGTTTAATTTTGAATTGAATAGCCTGACTGCTGATGACAAGAAAGATTTCCTAAATCTTTCAGTTTTGCAGCGCAGGGATAGGAGCCGTCCACTGATGTTTCGTTGTTCATTGAGGCAGATGTGAAGTGGATGATCCATGTTTGTCAGAATGGTCTCCATCTTGCTCAGTGCCCGTCACTCCACCTCATCCTCCAATGTGTTCAATCTGATTCCAACCACAGAGCCAGCTTTTTTAATCAGTTTGTTCAGACGCCTTGCATCCTTCTGTTTTATACTGCCTCCCCAGCAGACTGCAGCATAAAACAGGACACTTGCTACCACTGACTGATAAAACATCTGCAGCATCTTACTGCAGATGTCCAGTGATCGAAGTCTTCTGAGGCAATAAAGTCGGCTCTGGCCCTTTTTGTAGATGAAGTCTATGTTTGTAGACCAGTCCAACTTATTATCAAGGTGGACACCTAAATATTTATATGATGTCACCATCTCGATGTCCACGCCACAAGTGTGCACTGGCTGAAGAGGGGGTTTGGATCTGCAGAAATCTATGATTATTTCCTTTGTCTTTGAGACGTTGAGTAGCAGGCAGTTTTTGTGACTCCAGTCACTGAAGGCACTTATCAGATCTCTGTATTCAGCTTCATGTCCATTTCTGATACATGCCACAATAGCAGTGTCATCAGAGTATTTCTGAATGTGGCAGGACTCAGTGCTGTATTTGAAGTCAGATGTATACAGAGTGAACAGGAATGGAGCCAGGACTGTTCCTTGTGGAACCCAAGTACTACTCATTAATGTCCCAGAAACACAGTCCCCCAGCCTGACAAACTGCGGCCTTCCTGTCAGGTAATCTGTAATCCATGAAACACAGGAAGGATCCACTCCCATCTCTGTGAGCTTGTCTTTGAGGATGGTAGGTTGGATGGAGTTGAGTGCATTTGAAAAATCAAAGAACATGATTCTCACATAAACTCCAGGTTCCTCCAGATGAGACAGGGCACGGTGTAGCATGAAGAGGATGGCATCATCCACTCCAATGTGTTCTTTGTATGCAAACTGCAAGGAATTGAGTTTGTCTTTGATCTCAAGCCTCAGGAGACGTAAAACCAGCCGCTCCAGAGTTTTCATGATGTGTGAGGTCAGAGCAATAGGTCTGTAGTCATTTAGTTCAGCCGGATATTTGATTTTTGGTACTGGTACAATACAGGATGTTTTCCATAGAGCAGGCACCCGCCCCAGCTGTAGACTCAGGTTGAAGATCCTGTGGAGAGGTTGACACAGTTGTGCAGCACAGTCTTAAGCAGTCTTGGACATACACCATCTGGGCCAGATGCCTTCCCAGAGCAAAGTCTCTGAAGCTCCAACATCACCCCTGTCTCTGTGACAGAGACGGATACAGGTGCTGGAACGGAAGTGGCTGCAGCTGTGGAGACGTGTAGGAGACGGAGGAGAAGAAGGAGGAGCTATAGTGGGGCTTTCCATATGTTGAGGAGAAGAAGGAGGAGTAGCAGTGGAAGTAGGTGTGTCCATAGTGTAAAATCTGTAGAAGAACAAGTTGAGTTCGTCAGCTCTTTCTACATCACCCACTATTGGCTCCCTCCTCTTTTTATTGTTGTGTACAGAGATGGTATTGATTCCTTTCCACACATCATGGATGCTACTGTGTTGAAAATTCCTCTCTATTTTCTTTTTGTATTCCATCTTTGCCACTTTCAGTCTCCTCTTCAACTCATGTTGCACTTCTTTGAGCCGTTCTTTGTCACCATCTCTAAAAGCTTGTTTTTTCTGGTTGAGGATTGCCTTTATGTCACTTGTGATCCATGGTTTGTTATTGGGGAAACAGCGAACAGTCTTTGCAGGTATGATTGTGTCTCTATAAAAGTTGATGTATTCAGTAAAACAATCAACCTGTTTGTCAATGTTCATACTGCCCTCATCTGTTTCCAGGAGCACATTCCAGTCTGTTGATTCAAAGCAGTCCCTTAGAGCTTCACTAGCTTGAGGAGTCCATTTTCTGATTTTGACTTTAGTTACAGGCTGTCTCAGCACACAAGGTTTGTAACAGGTCTGCAGATAAACCAGGTTATGATCTGACCTGCCCAGTGGTGGTAAGGCAGTAGCTCTGTAAGCTTCTTTGACATTGGCATACAGCAGGTCTAGGGTTTTATTCTCTCTGGTAGGGCAGTTAACAAACTGTGTAAATCCAGTCAGGTGAGAGGAGAGGCTGACATGATTGAAATCTCCTGATATTATTACAAGTGCCTCAGGATGTTGAGTCTGTATCCTAGCAACAGTATCATGCAACACATCACATGGAACCAAGTCAGTTGCTTTGGGTTGAATGTATACAAGTATTGTTATGATGTGACTGAACTCCCTTGGGACATAATATGGCCGAAGACCACCTCCCAACAGTTCAATATCTGGACAACACAACTTATGACATTAACCATTATGTGTGAGGAGTTACACCATCTCTGGTTAACAAATAAAGCCAGACCTCCTCCTTTCTTCTTGCCACTAGCTTGAGCATCTCTGTCTGACCTTATGAGGGTGAAGCCAGGTAGATCATGAGGAGGAGGTCATGGGCAGGTTTGGTATCCAGGAGAGGAACTCAGAAGGACAGATGGTGGTTGACTTTGCAAAAAGGATGGAAATGACTGTAGTGAATACTTTCTTTCAGAAGAGGCAGGAACATAGGGTGACCTGTAAGAGTGGAGGTCGGAGCACACAGGTAGACTACATCTTGTGTAAACGGTGTAATCTGAAGGAGATCAGTGACTGCAAAGCAGTGGTAGGTGAGAGTGTAGCCAGACAGCATAGGATGGTGGTGTGTAGGATGACCCTGGTGGTGAAGAAGATGAAGAGGGCAAAGGCAGAGCAGAGGACCAAATGGTGGAAGCTGAAAAAGGAAGAGTGTTGCATGACTTTCAGGAAAGAGTTGAGACAGGCTTTGGATGGTCAGGAGGTGCTTCCAGACGACTGGACAACTACAGCAAATGTGATCAGGGAAACAGGTCGGAGAGTACTTGGTGTGTCATCTGGAAGGAAAGGAGATAAGGAGACTTGGTGGTGGAATGAGGAGGTGCAGGAGTGGATCCAGAGAAAGAGGTTAGCTAAGAAGAAGTGGGACACTGAGAGGACTGAAGAGAGTAGACAGGAGTACAGGGAGATGCAGCGTAATGTGAAAGTAGAGGTGGCAAAGGCCAAACAAGGGGCTTACGATGACTTGTATGCTAGGTTGGACAGTAAGGAGGGAGAGACTGATCTGTACAGGTTGGCAAGGCAGAGACAGAGATGGGAAGGACGTGCAGCAGGTTCGGGTGATAAAGGATAAGGATGGAAGTGTGTTGACAGGTGACAATAGTGTGATCTGAAGATGGAAAGAGGACTTTGAAGAGTTGATGAATGAGGAAAATGAGAGAGAACGAAGAGTAGAAGAGGTGATTGTTGTGGACCGGGAAGTAGCAAATATTAGTAAGGATGAAGTGAGGAGGGCACTGAAGAGGATGAAGAGTGGAAAAGCACTTGGTCCTGATGATATACCTGTGGAGGTATGGAAGTGTCTCGGAGAGGTAGCAGTAGTTTCTGACTGGGTTGTTCAACAGGATCTTAGATAGTGAGAAGATGCCCGAGGAATGGAGGAGAAGTGTGCTGGTGCCCATCTTTAAGAACAAGGGAGATGTGCAGAGTTGTGGTAACTACAGAGGAATAAAGCGGAGGAGCCACACAATGAAGTTATGGGAAAGAGTAGTTGAAGCTAGACTAACGGCAGAGGTGAACATCTGTGAGCAGCAGTATGGTTTCATGCCAAGAAAGAGTACAACAGATGCAATATTTGCTATGAGGATGTTGATAGAGAAGTACAGAGAAGGTCAGAAGGAGCTGCATTGTGTCTTTGTAGATCTGGAGAAAGCTTATGACAGGGTGCCCAGAGAGGAACTGTGGTTTTGTATGAGGAAGTCTGGAGTGGCAGAGAAATATGTTAGAGTGGTGCAGGACATGTATGAGGACTGTAAGACAGTGGTGAGGTGTGCTGTAGGTGTGACAGAGGAGTTTAAGGTGGAGGTGGGACTACATCAGGGATCAGCTCTGAGCCCCTTCTTGTTTGCTATGGTGATGGACAGGATGACAGACGAGGTTAGACAGGAGTCTCCATGGACTATGATGTTTGCAGATGACATTGTGATCTGTAGTGAGAGCAGGGAACAGGTGGAGGAGAAGCTAGAGGCGTGGAAGTTTGCCCTGGAAAGGAGAGGAATGAAGGTTAGCCGCAGTAAGACGGAGTATCTGTGAGTGAATGAGAGGGACCCAAGTGGAAGAGTGAGGTTACAGGGAGAAGAGATCAAGAAGGTGGAGGATTTTAAGTCCTTAGGGTCAACAGTCCAGAGCAATGGAGAGTTTGGAAAAGAGGTGAAGAAGCGTGTACAGGCAGGCTGGAACGGCTGGAGAAAAGTGTCAGGTGTGATAGAAGAGTTTCAGCTAAAATGAAGGGAAAGGTTTACAAAACTGTGGTGAGACCAGCCGTGTTGTTTGGTCTGGAGACAGTGTCCCTGAGGGAAAGATAGGAGGCAGAGTTGGAGGTAGCAGAACTGAAGATGCTGAGGTTCTCTTTGGGAGTGACCAGGATGGATAGGATCAGGAATGAATACATCAGAGGGACAGCACATGTTAGAGGCTTTGGAGATAAAGACAGAGAGGCCAGACTGAGATGGTTCAGACATGTCCAGAGGAGAGAGAGTGAATATATTGGTAGAAGGATGCTGAGTTTCCCACTGCCAGGCAGGAGGCCTAGAGGAAAACCAAAGAGGAGGTTTATGGATGTGGTTGAAGAGGACATAAAGGTAGTTGGTGTGAGAGAAGAGGATGCAGAAGACAGGGTAGATGGAGGCAATTGATTCGCTGTGGCAACCCCTGAAGGGAAAAGCCAAAAGGAAAAGAAGAAGAAGAAGAAGAAGAAGAAGAAGAAGAAGAAGAAGAAATTTGTTGTCTAAATCCCATTTGGGTCTGATATACAGTTAAATGATGTCCTTTAGGTCTGGAATATCACAACCATCCCTCAGCGCAATAATGCCAGCTGTTTGGATGACATTATAAATATGGCCAGTCGATACGTCAGGTTTCCTTACACTGTGGGTGAACAGGCCAACATTAAACGGCAGTTTGCAGCAATGGCCGGTTTCCCAAATGTAATTGACGTAACTGATTGCAGTCATGTTGCTGCAAGGGCTCCGAGTGAAAATGAATTTGTCTTTGTGAACTGAAAAAATGTACATTCAATCAATGTACAAATTATTTGTACATCGGACATGAGCATAACAAATTTAGTGGCACAGTGGCCTGGGTCAACACATGATTCATTCATCCTGACGCACAGCAGTGTAGGGAAAAGACTGAAGGCCGGCGCTGCATAAAATGCCTTGGCGGATCAGCAGCTTATATATGCCTATATGCAGATACATTCATGAGTTACTTTGCATTGACCATTCATGGTAAAATGTGGGTGTGTTGTGGGTGGGATGTGAGGTGGATCCACCTGCGCAATTTTCCAGCTGGTGTGTGATTTATAAAGAGGAAATTGCGTGCAGCTGTGCATACGCACAGTTTTATAAATCAGAATATTTTTTAGCGTACGCCCATTTCAGATTTTCAGCGTACGCGAACTTTTAGTATGGATCCTACCCAATGTTTTATAAATGAGACCCCAGGTCATTACATTTCGGCAGTGATGCAGCTTATCGTCTGGATCCATGGATTTGTTAAAGATTTCTCTATCATTGCAAGAAAGCGCCATGGTTCACTGTCACTATGGCTACAAGCGAACACTACGTCAGCTACCTGCTGATGATCACATGATTGCAATCCTACTACAAATCCACCAATTTTTAAAAAGATTTCATCCGTTGGAAATCATACAATGACTGAGAAGCTTTGGCAGTGTAATGCACTCTCTGAGTCAACATACATTAGGTTTAGGTTCACTTGTCGATACTTACAATGGCATGTAGTTGCTATTAAGTGAAATAATAACACTACTGCATATAATGATATATTGGGCAATACAGTGTTTTTATTTATATTTACAAGCATGAAAAACTTTATTCGCAAATTGGTTGTATCCTTAGTTGAGAGGGACAAACACACGTATTCACACATGCGCTCATGACATGTCACATCAATTAAAAAGAGAAGCACTCACAGAGTGCAGCACTCCACCAAGAATGTTCATTACTTGACCTTGCGCTGAGCACAGGTGTGTGTCATTCATGTGTACATACCAAATCGCGATGTAAATATGTAGTGGGCGGTAGGAATTGATGGGACTCAGAAACCCCCCCACAATTTAATCAATTGTTCCTTGTATCATTTTTCATTTTAGATATATCCACAGTGGTGGATTTGTAGTAGGATCGCAATCATGTGATCGTCAGCAGGCCGCTGAGGTAGCGTTCACTTGTTGCCATGGTTATTGTGCCGCTATCAGATGCCGTGCTGCTATCTCAATGGGGAATCCCTAAAAAATCCGTGGATCCAAACTTTAAGCTGCATCACTGTCAAAATCTAATCACTTGGTCCTTGTGTCATTTCTGACCTTCTCTGTAAATTTCTTCTACATCCCTTAATTCTTTTTTGAGTAATGTTGCGAACAGAGGCAGGATTCACAAATCGATCGTCACATAACTCCACCATGTTCCTTGGTGGAGTAATTATTCTAACTTACCTTCATTCTTTCAGTGCTCCAACAGATCTGGATGCAACAGTTTCCATCACGGTGATTTGTTTGGTCTGTGGTCCGCTCGTTTCATCCATTCTACTAATTTGTTTCATGGTAGAAAAGTGTTTATCATCGATGATTTTATTTTTTTTGTATTTCACCACAATATTGCACAGGTATAAAACAGTTTACTTCCGCTTTGGTGAAGAACATCAGGGAATCAATGGTTTTGCACATTCTTCAGCAGTAATTTTTGTTAGTAAATGAGAGACATTGGAATGGGACATGTCTGCATCTTCAAACGATAAACTAGGAAGTGAATTCGGTAAAGTACATGCATTATGGTTGTGCTGGGAACTGCTATGATTGGTGGAACTCATGTGGTGATTGGACAAAATTGCAAGGTCGCACAGAATTCGCAGAGATTGGTTGAATTTGTGTGAATTCGCGCGATCACATCATGAATTCCTGGAGGGACTAATTAGGGGTATAAAAATGGTCAGTTGAGGTATATTGCATTATCTTTGTGAATTTCACTAAAACTTTTCCATTTAGATGATTTTTTGGAAAAAATAATGTCACAATTTTTTTTACCAAAGTATAAGTCCTGCACATTTGTGGAAAAAGCAAATGACTCGAAGGAGAGAACTAAAAATGTCTTCTGTGCAGTATGTCCCAGTTAAATGATACGCTTTTGTTAGTCCTACAGTGGCGACATTTGCAATAGCATAAAGCATTTAGAATTGCAATAAAAGAAAGAAAATTAAAGTTGAATATCTATAATCACTTTTTGTTGTTTTTACAAAGATTGTAAGAAAGGTTTTAACCAAG
Organism: Acanthochromis polyacanthus; assembly: GCF_021347895.1. NCBI lineage: Eukaryota > Metazoa > Chordata > Actinopteri > Pomacentridae > Acanthochromis > Acanthochromis polyacanthus. Next base: position 24,236,201 of record NC_067128.1, on the reverse strand, counting down.
CTGTCCATGCCAGAAGTTTGTCATTACTCTGTATACCTACTCATTACTTTAAGATACTTCACTGTGGTGAAAGTATCTTGCAGCAAACTGCTTACAGCTTGCTCCTCTGTATACAGATTTTGTGTCATGTTGCATTTGTTTGTCTCTCAAGTATGCTTTAATTTGTTCTCAATGTGTCTCATTTGTTTCCATAATGTTTAGATACACCCTGCAGTACAGACAAATCACTAAGTTTTTGTCACATCAAAAATGGCTTCTCAGTTGTGCTGAGAAGTTCAATTATTATTATTATTATTTCATTTTTATTTTTTTACAGGATCCGATGCCAACATATCTTAACAGACCTTTATTGTAATATTTCTTCCAGGGTCACAGAACTGTAGTAACATACATAAGCTACTATTTGTTGCTGTTTTGCTGCACTCAGAGTTCATGTTTATGTTAAAGCTATTGGATCTGACACTGCAATGGAAACAGACGGGCTGACAGGGCTGGTCAAGAGCCCATCCCAGCTGATGTTTGTGCCAGTGTGCCTGAATCAATTTACCACAGATATTTTTAAAATTATTTTTAAACATCTGAAGTGTGTGCTTGTCTGGTGGGAGGACTTTGAGCAGAGAGGGAAGATGGCATGGGGGGGACAGTATTTTTCCCTTTTACAGATTTCTGCCTACCCCCGCTTTAATATGTCTTGTACACACCCATTGGCCTTGCAGCGCTGTAAACCTAACCAGACTTGTCTTTGTGTCCTAGTCCGGGTTGTCCAACGCAGTTTAGTCCAGAGAGCATGTGATGTATTTAGAGGATCGTGACTCTAAATATCTCTTGTTTCACTGTTGTACCACAATAAAAGAACATTCTCTTGTAAAGGATCTTCTATAACTTCAACTTCGTAGTCTGCAGCAACACATACCAGACATTTATAGTTTTGTGAGGAGACCACACATTCCAGTCAGAGGGCACCTAAATGGCTGGGATGTCAACAGAGAGTTGGAAAGGCACTCATTTGGCTTTATGAGTTGTGGTCAAGACCTCCACTCTGATCTGGAGCAGGGCCCATCCTCTGACTCTGGTTCCACTTAGGACTTGGAGTTGCTGAAGTTACTGAGGGAGATTTTCTGATAAAAATAACTTAAACGAACTAAAGAGAGAAAATGAAAATCAAAAGCATGACATGTTGAAACTTTGCATCTTAATGGGGAACTGGCATCTCTGCTGGCATAGTACGTCGGACCATGAAATGATGTGGTCAGGTCAGAGGGCATGTAGACCATGCTACCACCAAGGATAACATTTTGCACAATTCCCTGGTGAAAGCAGAAGCCAGAGGGAGGAAGAGGGAAGGGAAAAGGTGGGGAAAGGGTTTGGAAAGTCCAAAACCCTTTGAGAGAAACCACAGCAAGGAACCACAAACATGAATTGGTACAGATGTTTAGCTGACTCAAGTACAGACCTGACTCTGTCTTCACAAACACAACAATATTTGAGTTTTTATTCATTTATTAGGGTCCGAGCACCGAGGGTGCCGAGGACAGGTGGTGCAAGGGCACTGACTGTCCAAGGCACCAGCGGTGCCTAGGATCCTATTGAAACCCTAGGGTTTATTATTATTATTTTTATTTTTTTTAAAATTAATTTATTTTTTTCTCCCGGCAAATGAATTGCCTTTATGGCGGCCTTGTCATATCCCAAAACACGTGAAATTTGCCGTGCACATCAGGACTGGCGAAAAATTTGAGGTTTTATGGGAGTTGCACATGTGTGTGGCAAAATGGCTCTATAGCGCCCCATGCAAAATTGAAAAAGTGGTCATTAGGCCAACTGCCACAATGTTTCATTTACAGCTACAATATTTGGTGAGCATATGCACCACATCAGGACACACCAAAAAGTCAATCACAGCCACGCCCTAAACCCAACAGGAAGTCGGCCATCTTGAATTTGCTGTAAATTTTTCAAAATTAATAGCTCCTAGGAGGTAAGTCTGAGAGAACTGAAATTTGGCCAGTACATGCACCAGACCTTCCTGATGGAAAGTTATCAAAAAACTGGGCCAGAAGCCAAAAGGTGTGGCCATGACGGCCCCTCAAAACACTGAACCTTCGCCATGAAAAAGGAAGTGGTGTCTAATTCTTCTCAACATGCTCTAATCTGCCTGAAACTTTACATGTGTGATCACAGTCCTGTCCTGATGTCATCCACATAGGGATATTCATTGACAGTCATAGCGCCACCTTGTGGTTTCAGGAAATAGACATCGTTTACACGTTCATGCCCTATTCTTACCCAGTTGATCATATTCACTTCAAATGTGGTGACAACAGGCTGAACACATTGATGATGCATCCTCGTGAAAATGGCGACTTGTCATCAAAGGGCGTGTCTGTGGCGGGGAAACGAATTTCGATGTTTCGCCATGAAAATTTAACGATTCATATCTCAGCTGAACAAGATCCTATATCTGCCCCAAACTTCGCATGCTGGACACCAGGTCCAGTCTGAACACATCCACACTCATAAATTCTGAAAAAGTTATAGCGCCACCTGTTGGTAATAGTAAGTTTAAGGCCTTATATTTTCAGGTACAATGGCCCCAAACTTGGTGATATCATGCTGGAAATTGGTCAGTCGAGTCTTCACCTCTTGACAATCCCACACTGTGAAGGGTGTGACATTTCATGCAACGCTGTTGCTGTAGCAACCAAAAATCGCCATGCAAAACAAAGTACTTTTTTGGCGGCCTTATCATATCCCAAAACGCGTGAAATTCTCCATGTTCATCAGGACTGGCGAAAAATTTGATATTTTATGGAAGTTGTGCATGTGTGTGGCAAAATGGCTCTATAGCGCCCCCTACAAAATTCAAAAAGGGTCATTAGGCCAACTGCCGCAATGTTTCATTTACAGCTACAATATTTGGTGTGCATATGCACCATATCAGGACACACCAAAAAGTCAATCACAGCCATGCCCTACACCCAACAGGAAGTCGGCCATCTTGGATTTACTGTAAATTTTTGAAAATTAATAGTTCCTAGGGGGTAAGTCTGAGAGAACTGAAATTTGGTCAGTACATGCACCAGACCTTCCTGATGAAAAGTTATCAAAAAACTCGGCCAGAAGCCAAAAGGTGTGGCCATGACGGCCCCTCAAAATACTGATCCTTCACCATGAAACTGGAAGTGGTGTCTAATTCTTCTCAATATGCTCCAGTCTGCCTGAAACTTTACGTGACATTTCATGCAACGCTGTTGCCGTAGCAACCAAATATCACCATGCAAAACAAAGTGCTGTTTGACAGGTTAGGAATACTCCAACGCTCACTAAAATTACCACACACATCACCATCGACCCAAGGACCGACACCGTATGCATCTCGGCACTGCACATGCTATAGCGCCCCCTCCAGACTTTTTAACAAACAGCCCCCCCAGCACGTTTCAACCTCATCCATAAAATTTGGGAGGCCTATGGAGCACATCAGGACGCACAAAAAAGCCTCTTGGAGCCATGCCCTAAATCCAACAGGAAGTACGCCATCTTGGATTAATTGTGAGATTTTTGATGATTTTTCTCATTTTTGAGAGTGAATACCTCCTCGGGGATAATTCCAGGAGACCTGAAATTTTGTCAGTCCACACAGCAGGACTTGGTGATGACAAGTTATCACAAGTTCAACCAGAAGCCAAATGGTGGGGCCATGGCGACCATCAGAGTTTTGATGCTTCACCATGAAACAACAGCTGCTGTATAACTATCCTCTGACTGCACCAATCTGCCTCAAACTTAACATGTGTAATCAAACTGCAATCCTGATCAATTCCATAGGCCAACATACCCTTTCAGTCGTGGCGCCACCTGTTGGATGGACAGGAAATGCTTTATAACTAGCCTGTACAGGTTCCAATCAGCCTTAAACTTTACATGACTGATCAGAGTCCAACCCTCATCACATCCACTGTTTGAAATACACTCTCAGTCGCAGCGCCACCTGGTGGATAGACAGGAAATGCTTCATAACTGCTCTGAACATGCTCCAGTCTGGCTGAAATTTTACATGTATGATCAGACTCTGGTCCAGATGCGATTCAGTGGCCGACATACACTCTCAGTCACAGCGCCACCTGGTGGACGTCCGTGGATTCACTGACCAACGTGGATGCGAGGACACGTCCATCGCTGCTTACAGCTTTAATTAAATTTTGGAATTTAAACAGTTGATTTTTTTGGCTGCTTTCACCTGCTCTTTAATCCCTTAAGGAAAAGATTAGAGAGAAATCAGAAATGTGCAGAAAGGAGCTCTGACATAGTCAGTAACATGTTTGTCTCCTGTCCTGTTGGTGCTGTTGAAATGCACTGTTAGCCCAAATATCTTCATCGGTGTTGTGGCTAGCTATTGCACACCGTCTAGACATGTGGCTCTCATACATTATTACACAGAACAATGAGAATTCATACTAACATTCACTGAAAGCTCAACAAAGGAGTCCCTAAAGTCCTGCAAAATTATTAGATATTAACTTGTGCCCCAAGACTTGAGTTCATTCAATTCAATTCAATTCAATTTCATGTGCTGTGTATGACTAGATTTGGTTAGGTTTAGGATAGTCTGATCCATCTGATGGGAACTGTGGGTATAAGCCTGCCATTTCCCCATCACATTTTTCCTCCTCCATTACCTGCAGATTACTGTTTACAAATTTCTCTTTACTGTGTTAAACAACAACAGCTAGAAGAGCACTCAAAGAGTGCAGTACTCTGCCAAGGCTGCTCAGTAGTTGTATTATTTCCGACGGATAGGTTCCGATAAGTCCACAGTGGTTGATTTGTAAGGATCGTAATCACATTATTGTCACAAGGCAGCTGACGTAGTGTTCACTTGTAGTCATAGTGACAGTGATGCCATGCCGCTACCTCACAATGATACAGAAGTCTTTAAGAAATCCATGGATCCAGACTATAATCTGCATCACTGCCAAAATCTATTCACTTGGTTCTTGTGTAATTTCTGACCTTCCCTGAAAGTTTCATACATGATACATTTTTGAGTAATGTTGCTCACAGGCAGGCAGAACAACCAATGGCGATTGTTAGATAACTAAGACTAAGACTATGTTTGAGACTAGACTCAGTGTTGGACCTCACTTATGAATATGAGGGTATGAATGAGACCAAAAGACCTTGCAGAAGACTGGAAGCAAAGCAGCAGATTTATGTGCATGGTTTTAGGAAGAGTTGTTCAACAATCACTCATAATGCTTGAATTTCCACATACTTAGAGCCATGTCTACTTCTAATTGAACTATTCGAACACACATCGTTAATCTGTCTAGCTTTATTACAAAGCCAAGGGAGCAGGTGTCAAAACAGCCATATCTTAAGATTGATTGCAGAGTATTGACAAAGTTGTACCTCCATTGAATTATCCACTTGTAACTCTTCTTACCTGAAACCTTAGACATGGAGAGAAGTCTGTGCTACTGACCTTGGGTTTAATGTCTAAGGTATCTATATCAATAGTTTTCTAAAAATTAAATAAATAAATGTTGGACCCAAAGTCGTACAGTTCTGATTTCATTCAACTTACACGACTCATAATAAGGTAGGGATATTGTGAGGTCCTCAGTGGATTTCATACATAAGGTGTTTGTTTCACTTCAGTGATTTTGGGGATAGGGAGGCAATTGTATTAGGGTGTTAGACACATCTCATTTTGTGTTTTCCACATAATGGTCTCACTGTGTACAGTGCACCTTACATATTGGGGCCAATACCTAAAAATACAAAAAGACAGCCCTTTTCAATGTGGCATCAATTTCAACTTTCTGGCAGTATAAAAAGCTGGTGTTGTCAGTAAGTCATTCCCAATTCATCATTCAAGCAGCCATGAACACACGACATCACTTAATGGACGAACAGCGCTACTTGGCCATAGTGCACCTTCAGGTCGGTAGCAGGCAGTCAGATGTTGCTCGTGAACTTGGTGTGTCTCAAAATGTCATCAGCAGACTTGTAGCAAGACAGAACTACTGGCAGTGTTGGTGACAGACCCAGGAGTGGAGCCCCACAAGTGATGGACAGCAATGATAACCAGTACCTAAAGACCTATGCTCTCAGACACCGTTATGCAATTGCCACACAGCTGCAGGCCTGTTTATGAGAAGTGCGGGGTACTAGGGTTTCCAGACAAACCATTCGCAACTGACTCCACCGCTTTGGCTTGAATGCTAGATGACCGTTGCAGGTGACTACACTGACACCAAGACAACGCTGTGACCATTTTCAGTGGGCACAAAACCATATGGCCTGGACAATACAGCAGTGGTCTACCATCCTGTTCACTGATGAGTGTCGGGTCACCTTGCACAGAAATGATGGTCGTCAGCATTTATGGAGAAGGCAAGGTCAGCGATACGCCGAGGTCAACATGGTCCCAAGGGGTCGCTTTGGTGGAGGAGGTGCAACAGTCTGGGCAAGCATCACCAGTCAGCGCAAAACAGATCTGGTGATTGTAGATTCTGCCAGCACTCCCCCAACTTTCTGTTCATGGATGATAATGCTCCACCACATGGTGCCAGAATTGTCACAGCTCGACTTCAGGAAGTTGATGTGCCTCACATGGTATGTCCAGTAATTTCCCCTGACCTGAACACCATAGAGCATGTCTGGGACGAGCTGAAGCAGCGACTGGATGCTTGTACTCCACCCCCACATGACCTGGCAGAACTGCATGTAGCACTTGTGGAGGAGTGGAACGCATTGCCTCAGAACAACATCATGAGGTTAATTAGGAGCATGAGACGCCGTTGTCAAGCTGTTATTGTGGCAAATGGTGGAAACTGCTGACTTTGTCAATTTTGGTTATTTGGGGCTATCTTTGTTCTTGTCTAAATTGTTGGTGTAATAAATATTGCACTAATGAAAATGGTGCTTCTTCTCATTCATTAATAGTAATATCAAAGGGAACTATTACTTATTTCATTAAAATTCAGACTAAATAGAAAAAGCACTCATGTAAGTAACAATATCCCTAACTCATAGTGAGTAGTGTATTTGGTTCTCAAGTTCACAAAACCAAGTTTCACTTCCTGGCACACACGTATTCACACATGCGCTCACAGCTTGTCACGTCAGTTAAAAAGAAAAACCCTCAGAGAGCGCAGTACTCCACCAAGAATGTTCATTACCTGACCTTGCGCTGAGCGCAGGTGTGTGTTATGCAGGTGCACATACCGAATCGAGACGCAAATATGTAGCAAGCGGCGGGAATTGATGGGACTTAGAAACACCCACACTATTTAATCAGTTGTTCCTTGTATCATTTCCAATACGTCCACAGTGGTGGATTTGTAGTAGGATTGCAATCATGTGATCGTCAGCAGGCCACTGAGGTAGCGTTCACTTGTTGCCATGGTTACCGTGCTGCTATCAGATGCCGTGCCGCTATCTCAATGGGAAATCCTTAACAAATCCGTGGATCCAGATTGTAGGGCACATCACTGCCAAAATCTAATCACTTGGTCCTTGTGTCATTTCTGACCTTCCCTGAAAATTTCATCCAAAAGCTTTTGTCCCTTTTTGAGTAATGTTGCGAACAGAGGCAGGATCCATGAATGCCGATCATCACATAATTCCGCTGCGTTCCTTGGCGGAATAATGAATCTAACTTACCTTCATTCTTTCAGTGCTCCAACAGATCTGGATGCAACAGTTTCCATCACAGTGATTTGTTTGGTCTGGGGTCCACTTTTTTCAGCCACTCTCCTAATGTGTTTCGTGGTAGAAAAGTGTTTATCAATCGATGATTTTATTTATTTTTTTGTATTTCACCACAATATTGCACAGGTGTAAAACAGTTTACTTCCGCTTTGGTGAAGAACATCAGGGAATCAATTGTTTTGCATATTCTTCAGCAGTAATTTTTGTTGGTAAATGAGAGACATCAAAAAGGAACATGTCTGCATCTTCAAACCAAAAATAAGGAAGTGAATTCGGTGAAGTACATGCATTACGTTTGCGCTGGGGACTATACGACGACTGCTATGATGGGTGGAACTCACTGGAGACGGGCCAAAATTGCAGAAAAGTTGCGGTGATTGGACAAAATTGCAAGGTCGCACAGAATTTGCAGAGATTGGTTGAATTCGCACGATTGCAACATTGCAAATTCCTGGAGGGACTGGCATTAGCTGGAATAACAAGAATGCACATATTTATGAAAAAGTTTTCACTGTCACTTTGCACACATTTCTCTTGAAGTGACATTGACATTTCCCTTTAAATTAAATAGACTTTTTTAAAAAAAAAAACTGAACAAAAAGTTATTCTTTGACTCAACCTTGACAACTTAAATTGAACAATTAATTACGCAGGGAATATTTTGCGTACCCTGTTGGCTCAGTTATCAGTCCTTAAATAGTCTTTGTTTCTGGCTTCCTGAAGCTGTAGTTAGCACTTTGAAATAGTCTTTTAGTCAGTTTTTACCTTTTTGGATCCAACAAAAAATTAGTCCGAGATCTCAGAGAAAAGTACAAAAAAAAAAAAATCCTCTCTTTCAACTTGGTTCCTACCACTCCCAAGAACAGCACAGCATCCACTTGTCAGTCTCTGGGCAAGATGATGGCATCCCTCAGCAATGACGGCGACCTGCTCCAAGATGTCCTCTGCAGATAAAAAGATCATTCTCCCAAAAAACAGGATATAAAGAAACTGTCTGGCGGAGTTTGTCCTGACGACACTCCTCGTGTAACAGACACGCTGCAAGTTGACAGCTCTTTCTCTGGCGATATTGTTGTGAATTTACCGTTTCACAAAACATTCGAATGCATCTCACAGTTGGTCTTCTATCATGATCTCATTTTTTCAGTTTCTCTTTCAACATATTAATTAAAACTTACAGTTCAAATCTGACGAAGCTAACATCATGCTACTTGTCCAAGCTACAATGAGGGTCGAAAGTTTGGGCACCCCAGGTAAAAATTTGTATTAATGTGCATAAAGAAGCCAAAGGAAGATGGAAAAATCTCCAAAAGACATCAAATTACAGATGAAATATTCTTATATGTCAAATAAGTTTGATTTTCTTTCCATCATTTACACTTTCAAAACAGAAAACACTATAATGGTGTCTGCAAAAGTTTGAGCAACTTGCAGAGTTAATAGCATAAACTGATTGTGTAAAGCAGCACGTAAAGCAGCATGCTGGCGATGCATTTAATGAACCTCTGTCATTTTGAGTGTCAACTTGGGTTACACACTGTTTAGCAATGCATGCTTTGGAAAAATTTCTACCTCTCTTGCAAAATACACGGCCATTGTACTTTCATCTTGTTACAGCTAAGTGTACACTTTCCAGCTACTGTAATCTGTGTATTCAAGCTGCATCCAACTTTTCCATCCTTAGTCTGCCTCAGAGTCTGGACAAACACAAACCCCTGTCTGTTTCAGTGGATTTTGCACAACATTAAGTTACTGTTTAATTTGAATAGATTCATCGCAGATTGCCAATGACAGAGCTGACCTTCAAGTACTCATGTAGAATGTTATTACAAATGGAGAGCATATTGTTAGAGCTTGTTTGTTTGGAAATCTGTTGTATATGGACATTACTAAAATGACTGACTCTTCTAATCCACAAGTGGTAACAATAACATTAGCTGAGCGAAGAAAAAAATACAGCAGTAAAGCAGCATTACTTTGCTTTTCCTGGGACCTTATATTTGTTGTCCTCATCGAGCTCTACTGAACTAATCTCCAGTGTGAGATCAATCAAACTGGAGTGCAGCTAAGATAACTAGAGTGCGTTTTAATATGGTAATATGATTGATTTTGACCAGTTGATGGAGTAGTCTGAATGACATGAGAAGGTTGTAATGAGGTGAAATACTTCCTTCACTGAGGTTTTCGGTTCTTGTAGGTAAAGTAAAATGTCATCTGCGTATAGGTTAATTTTGTGTTCAGACTCCAAAGCGCAGATACCTTTGCTATCAGTGCTCGGACGTACAGCTGTTGCTAATGGTTCAATAAAGATCGCAAACAATAAAGGAGAGAGTGGACATCCTTGTCTCGTTCCCCTTTGCAAACTGAAACTTTGTGAAGTGATTCCATTAGTGGTTAGTGTAGCCTTGGGTGAGTTGTACAGAGTCGATATCCACTGGATAAACGACTCTCCGAAGCCAAATTTGTGGAGCACAGCGAAGAGAAAAGACCAATTAACTTTGTCAAAGGCTTTTTCTGCATCCAGGGACATAACGATAGCTTCTTTGTTGTGGTGTTGCGTCAAAGAGATTAGATTTAGAAGTCTTCTGATATTGTTGGTGGAGTGTCGGCCATTTATGAAACCTGTTTGATCATAGTGGATTATTGACGGGATAATTTTCTCCAACCTAGAGGCGAGTGCTTTTGAGATAATTTTGATGTCAGTGTTGATTAGTGACAGAGGTTGATAGCTGGAGGGAAGTTTAGGATCTTTGTCTGGTTTCAATAATAATTTAATTGCAGCTGTATTCATGTGCGAACAGTGACAGAGATTATTTTTGATCTCTGTCACTGTCCTGAAGAAAAGGGGTGCTAACATTGACCAGAAATGTTTAAGAAATTCAGCAGGGAAGCCATAAGGACCAGGTGCCTTGCCTGCTGGCATACTGTCTAATGCACACTGTAATTCTTTGATAGACAAGGGAGCATCTGGTGTGTCTCTGTAATCTGACGTTAATTCGGGCAAGTTTAGAGTGTCAAGAAAGTTATGAATATCTTCTTCGTTTGGGTTAACTGTTGATGAGTATAAACTTCGGTAATAATTATAGAAAGTCTGATCAATTTCCTGGGGTGACTGAGTACATTTCCCTGAGGGATCCTGAATTGCTGTTATGAAGGATTTTTCTTTATTGCACTGGAGTTGGTTCGCAAGAAATTTCCCTGATTTATTGTTGTGTTCAAAATCATTATATCTCAGCTGTTGTAGTAAGAACTCTGTTTTCTTTGATAAGATATTATCGAGTTTTAGTTTAACATTTTGTAGTTCAGACCATAATTGATCACTTGGATTTATTGCATAGTTCTCTGTAAGTTCTTTAATTTTTTCCTCAATTTCTTCCTGTAGTTGTTGATCCTTTTTTTTCTTGTACGAGGAGTACGATATTATTTTGCCTCTGATTACGGCTTTTCCAGTTTCCCAAAGTAAAGATGGAGATACATCATAAGAATCATTGTTTATTAGAAAGTCTGCCCACTCAGTTCTTATTATTCGATCAAATTCCTGGTCTTCGAGTAGAGAGATGTTTAGGTGCCAAGTCTGAGGAGGTTTAGGGATGGAATCTGTTTGCAGGCTGAGAGATATTGGTGCATGGTTGCTGATAATGATTGGGTAAATTTTAGTAGTAGCTTTGTGTACGATAGAGTTATTTGAGAGGAAAAAGTCAATTCTTGACAATGTTTGGTGCACCTGAGAGAAAAAAGTATAGTCCCTCTTTGTTGGGTTTTTGAGTCTCCAGACATCTTCTAGTCCAAAATCTTTCATATAATCCTGTATGACTTTAGCTGATTGTGGTTGTTTTGCATGTATTGGACTATTAGATCAATCTAGTGATGGGTTGGAAGATATATGTTACAGATGCGCTGGGACACATCATCAGTGATGTAACCTGGGGTCATTGGGTGTTTCGGGTCTTTCAACATCAGACACCCTCGCCCAGTCGACCCGGCCAGGGTTGATCAGACCCCGGCCTGTGTCCCAGCAGCATTTCCCCACGGATCTGCCCTTTTGATCCATAGTCATCTTGTGGCCTTCTCTGCAGCTTCTGTTGTGGATCTAATGGCCTTCCTCTTCGCCTCACCAGTGAGGCCCAGCAGCGTGAACACTTTGCTGAGTGAACGCCCAGCAAATCCTCGGCAGCCCACCTCCTACGGCTCACAGCGAGTTCTCCAGCCCTGCCTCCTACACTCTTCCACCAGCTCCTGGTACTTAGCATGCTTTCTCTCATTAGCTTCATTCATGCGCTCTTCCCAGGGCACTGTAAGCTCCAGCATGATCAACTGCTTGGTGGAATCAGACAGTATGATTATGTCTGGTTGAAGTTGGGTTGATGTTATCCTGGCTGGGAACTTCAGCTGCTTGCCAAGGTCCACTTCCAGTTGCCAGTCAGTGGCGGAGGTGAGGAAACCAGATTTTGCCCGTGATTGAGTGTTGGGCTTCTCTGCAGCTCTGTGGAACATAATGGTCTTTGGCTGGTGGTGGCCTTTGATGGTTTTGATAGCAGTGGCTAAGCTGTCAGCAACTGCCCTAAGCACCCGGTCGTGGCGCCAGCGATAGCGCCCGTCTCCAAGGGCTTTCAGACAGCTGCTGAGAAGGTGTTCTAAGGATCCCCGTCCGGAGCATTGGGGACATGATGGTGTTTCGGTTTTGCCCTAGACATGGAGGTTGGCTGGACTTGGTAGGACATCATAGACAGCCTGGACTAAGAACCTGATCTGATGGAAGTCTGCTTTCCAGATGTTGGACCAGGTGATCTTTCTTTGCAGAACATTCTCCCATTTAGTCCATGCTCCTTGCTGTCCCATTCCCACCATCCTGCTGGCACGCACTTCCTCCTGAATGAGATGTTGCCGCTCTTTACCTTTGGCGTTTTCAACCCTAGTTGCTGGGAAGTAGCCAATCCCTGCGTGCCCTATGGCTACAGCCTCCACCAGCGCCTTCTGCCTCAGTCGCGACTCAGCCACCTCCAGAGCTTTGTCTGCACTCCATTTCTTGCCTGTTCGCACCTGAATACCAGCCAAGGCCACCTTTGGATCCCTAGATTCCCTGTACTGCAGTGCCTCCCGTGTTCTGGTCACCATGAACTCTTCAGCGAGGCTGCTGAATGGGAGCTGCAGGATGTTGCTGGTGCCATACAGAGCGGAGCTGCTCAGACTGCGTGGTAAACCAAGCCGTCTACGCAGGTAGCTGCTGATCTTTCTCTCCATGACCTCGACTGTTGTTAAAGGGACTGTGTACACCAGCAGGGGCCACAGGATCCGCGGCAAGATTGAATGCTGGTAAATCCAAGCTTTGAACCTCCCTGGCAACCCTGATTTGTCCACTCAGATAAGCCATGCTTCGAACTCTTCACTAGCCCTCTGAATGGAGGCAGAATCTTTAAGGCTTCGGTCAAAATTCTTCCCGAGGCTCTTAACTGGCTGCTCCGTGATAGATGGAATGGTGGCTCCACATAGTGAGAAACGGAACTTATCCATCATTTTTCCCCTCTTGAACACTAGAGACCTTGATTTTACTGGCTTAAAGCTCATCCTTGCCCAGGTAATGAGCTTCTCTAGGCCTTGAAGAATCCACCTACTGCCCGGAACCGACGTGGTGGTGACAGTTAAGTCGTCCATAAAAGCTCTTATTGGTGCCTGGCATACTCCTGATTTCATCAGCGGACCCATGCACTCTACCTCTGCTGACTTGACAATCATATTCATGGCAATGGCGGAAAGGATGACTGAGATGGTACAGCCTGTTATTATACCTTTCTCCAGCCAATGCCAGTGCGATGTGCTTGACCCAGCATTGACTCTTAGCCTGAAATTATTGTAATAATCCAGGAGAAGGTCAATGACTTTACTGGGCACATGATGTCACTGAAGGGCGAGCTCTACAAGCTTGTGAGGTATAGAGCCGTACGCGTTGGCGAGGTCCAGCCATAGTACAGTGAGGTCTCCTTTTCCTTCGCGGGCCTCCCTAATGAGTGGTGTAATCACTCCCGTATGTTCCAAACAGCCAGGCACTCCGGGGATCCCGCCCTTCTGAACAGAGGTGTCAATATAACTGTTCTTCAGGAGGAACTCCATTAGCCGGCGTGACAATATGCTGAAAAATATCTTGCCTTCAACACTAAGCAGCGAGATGGTTCTGAACTGACTGATGTTCTTGGAGTTCTCTTCCTTGGGGATCCACACACCCTCCACGCATCTCCATTGATCTTCAACCTTTCCTCTGTGCCAGATCACCCTGAGGATTTTCCAAAGGTGACAAAGGAGTTGCGGGCAGTGCTTATACACTGTGTATGGAACACTGCTAGGGCCTGGGGCTGAAGCTGTTCTGGCTCCCTTCACCACCTCCTGGACCTCTGTCCAACTGGGCTCTCTCAATACAAAGTCCACTGTTGGAGGTTGTGGGCTTATGAGGGCCTTCTGAGGCCCAAGCTCATGGTCTCTCTCTGGGTCACTCAGGGTGTTGTGCAGAAAGGAGTTCACCTCCTCAATTGGGCACAGAAGGCTGCCGCTACGCTTGTCCCCCAGCAGCTTCTTGGTGAAGGTGAAAGGGTTGGAGATGAATGCGGCATGCTTCCTCGCTCTTTCCTTCCCTCGCCTTCGGTGCCACTCTGCCCGGCATAGCGTCGTGAGCTTCTTCCTCAAGATGTTGCGGAGCTCAGCAAGTGGTTGCTTTTCTTCTTCACAAACCATCTTGTACTGTTTTCTGAGGCTTTGAAGTTCTTGATGCAGTTTGTGAATCTGAGTGGCTCTACGGTTCGTTGTATAGTTGGACTTGGTGTTTCTGCTCTCAATGAGGCCAAATCTCTCAGTCACATAACTGACTATGATCGTTGTCATCATATCCAACCACCGGTCCACCTCCCCCTTGGTTGTGTTTTCAAAGACCTGGCACACGTCGGTGTCAAATTGTGACCACACTGCCCAGCTATTAGCTGGAGGCCACTTAATCCGCTTCCGTTGGACTGTTCTGCAGGGCTTGGAAGACTCTACTGCATAGAGGGACTGGGCTCTGTGGGGTGATTCCTGGGCTCCTCCTGTGTCTCACCAGGATCAGATCCTGTGCGTTGCAGTACGCTCTCCTGCTCCCTGCACTTCATCCTGGCCTGATGTATTTTTAGGCCACGCTGATTTTTGCACAATTTTCCGCAGATGCATCTTGTGTTCGTGGTCAATGTTCCGTTTGCATGGTTCGATACCGTTGGGTCTGTCCGGTTGGGGATCTCATTTCCCCCCCCTCTCAGGCTCCCCTGGGGGTATTTCTCAGAAGGCTTCTTCGTAGCGAGTTTGGGTTTCTCCCTCACGGAAGATGCGGGTTGGGGTGCTAGCCCTTCCCGTCCCGGGTGCCGTCTTTCCGAGCCGTCAACTGTCTTTCCAGTTGTCACCAGCCTCTCCTTGGTTGCCACCCAGTCTGTTCCTGAGCGTCACTGGCTAAGCCAGATTCTTAGTTGGAAGATATATCTTACAGATGCGCTGAGACAGATCATCAGTGACGTAACCTTGGGTCATTGGGTGTTTCGGGTCTTTCGACATCAGACTTTAATACTATGTTGAAGTCGCCGCCGATAGTGGTTGTTGAGTTAGCAGATAAGTCTGCTAAGTGGGAGAAAACCACGTGAAAGAAGGCTGGATCATCATTATTCGGGGCGTACAGATTTGCAATTGAGTATGATTTATTAAAGACTGTTGCCTGGATAATAATATGTCTGCCCTCTGAGTCAGTTACTGTGCTATTTAAAGAGAATGGTACTCTCTTATAGATTAGAATGGAGACCCCTCTTTGTCTGCTGTTATAACAAGATGAAAAGATGATGATATAATTCGAATCTAATAGAGATTTTTCTTCTGATTCTACTAAACGCATTTCTTGGAGGAGCAAAATATCTGCTTTTAATTTAGAGACATAGTCCATAATTTTAACTCTTTTTGTTTGTCAGCATATGCCATGAACATTCCAGGCTACAATATTTAACTTGAACATAAAGAGAGAAGTTCAGTCATTGAATAAGTAGCAATATAGAATATCGTCTGTGTGTGTCCTTGTGAGCTGTTTGTTGATGTCTGTGAGCTGTGGGTGATGGAGAGCGATGTCCATAGCAAGTCAGGGTCTATATATGCATTATATAATAGCACAACATTGCCTGAAAAACTATTAACAAACACGTTATAAAACATACAAGCACAATAAACATGGGGGTACATAGGGTGTGAATGAAAGTGAGGGGGGTGAGTGTGTGAGAGGGGGAGAGGGGTAAAGGGAAAAATATAGAGAAGGAGAGACAGAAAAGTAGTAGAAGGAGGGGGTTCTCCAGTGGGGAATGTAGATAGGGAGAGTGACACGTTTACATTTGTGTGATTTAGATTTTTTTTTTTGATTACGTTTTCTAAACTAAATTACTAAGTGGTATACTAAGTATTTAAGATGTTATTGTTATTATTGTTATTAGAAGAGCCAGGGGGTAATGGAAGATTCCCGAAATAGCTGCCCATCTATGTATAGTTTGTCCACAACTAGTGCAGTCCGTTTACCTTTCTGCCTGTGTTCTTTCATGATGGGGTATAAAACTTTGCACCTCTCGTTTATTTCTCTGGGAAACTGATCATTCATCCCGTAAGACGTACCTTTCAGCTCCCGTCCTTTGCTCCTTACGAGCACTTTCTGTTGGAAGTGCTCGAACTTTGCGATGATAGGACGGGGACGGTTTCCTCCTCGGGGTCCGAGCCGGTGGACGCGGTGGAAAGTGATGTTTTTAACCGTATCCGCAGGGATTTTAAGCGCTGACACCATGAAGTTTTTAACAAGAGACTCTGGGTTATCCGGTGTGGACTCAGGGATCCCAGAGAAGATCAGGTTTTCCCACATACTCCTCGACTGAATGTCCAGGACGGTCTCCTTCAGGGTTTTGTTTTCTTTTTAAAGTGTGGTCACCTCTGAAGTGATGGCTGTCAGCGTGGACTTGAGTTCCGAGTTGTCTCTCTGCAGGTCCTCTATCTGCTGGTGAGTGAACTCTAGGGTTGCCTTCAGGTCCTTAATCTCCTGGTGAAGCAGACCAAGGATATCGAGTTTTTTATTAACAGATTCGAGGACACTTACCTGGATATCCATGGTCTGCAGGTCTTGTGTGTCAGTCGCGGAGTCGGCTTTCTTCCTCTTGTTTGGGTTTGGGTTCTGGGTGACTGGTTCTTCCATCGTGCACCGGATGAAGTACTCGTCGATAAATCTCTCGAGGTCCTCCATTTTTAGCACTACTTCTGTGATCTTGAGCAGGCTACTTAGGTTGTTTTTTTAATATAAATTAGTCGAGAAAATGGCGATTTGTTTACTTCTAATCTAGCAGCCGGGGGCCGCCATGTTGAATTTCGTCAGTCTCGCAGAATCTCGCGATCTCACAGCATCTCGTGGTCAGCCTCTCACCACCTAGGGTCATTGATGATGCACCGGTTTATACAGTAAGTCGGCTGGTGGATGCTCGTCGTCACGTCCAATTCCTGGTTGACTGGGAGGGTTATGGTCCTGAGGAAAGAAGTTGGGTCCCTAGGAGACAGAAATTGGATGCCACCTTGATTAGGGACTTTTATCGATGCCATCCTGATCGTCGTCTTAAGGCACCTGGCAGTGTAAAATATCTGGAGTTGTCACCCGGGAAATGGAAAATAGAGCTTCATAACATGTGATAAGCATGTGCATTGTAAGCAAATCAACATCTTTTTTTTTTTCGCTTAACCAAGTAGCTTTGGTGCCTAACTTAACCAAAAACTGACTGAAAAACAGTGAGCAAAAACAAAAGTCAAAACAAAAAAAAACTTATGTCAAATTTTTTTAAATTTTTGACGTAAGTTTTATAAGAAAGGTCCAAGACTGGACTTCAATTTAAAGTCTCCTTGATGAAAATTCATTGACTTAGGCCTCATCCATCCCCTCTAGCCTCAAATGCGGACTTGTGCAAAATTTTGGCTACTCTGTCTTTTTATGGGATGTTAACAGCATACTGAGCCTACTAGAAGGTGAAGAAATCCTCTGTTGGCTCATATGTAAGAGAATGTGTTGATAACAGGTCATTTAATGGGCTGACAACATTCAGACTGGGCGACCTTTAACAATTGACCAGTATTATTGTTTTCCTTGTGAGGTCAAACTGCTTATTTTAAACCCAGAGAGTGTTTTTACTCCCTCAGTGCAGTTTCTTTAGAGAAACAGTATTGACAGAAATTCCGAGCAGTTGGAGCTCAGATCGAGAGTGTGTTGCAGGGGTGGCTCCGAATAATCAGATCCCACCCAGTTACAGGAAAGCAAAGTTTGTTATCTGGTTGGCTTATGAAAATGCTCTGTGTTTCTTTAATTTAGGGGAAAATGCAGAGGCTAATTCAGTTGTTGATTAGTGAGGCAAGACAGACTTTGAAACACAGTCTTTTCACCAAACCAAATATGCTCATTGGTAGTTCCACAGTGTTTTGTCTGACTGTACAGGTGTGACCTGGCATTGCTGTGTTGTGCTGCTGTCACATCAGCTCAGTTCTGCTCTGTGTGTGTTGGACAGGTCGACTTCCTCACAAATCAGACAGACATGAGGGTTTTTTTTCCACAGAGAGCAGTGGAAACATAAGGAGAGAAAACTGAAAGAGGGAGGGAGGTGAAGGGGGAGAAACATGACCGAGGAGCTGGTGGATATTAGAGGGTGGAGACTGATTGTGATATTTAGAATTTAAGCTTCCAATAACAAATGTGCTGACATTTAAACATTTCAACCTGACCAGTTTTATACCACCAGTGTCAAAAAAAATGTCAGGAATTCAGTTTGTGCTCCAGAAATGTATTTCAATCAGGGTGGGACAGTCTGAAGCAGGATTTAGATCAGTTTGGGACATGAAAGCTGTACTGAAACCCTGAATAATGATTCCTACCACTCTCATTCTTACTACTTGCACTACTACCTTCACAGTGAAATTGATAACTTTGAAATGTTTTTTGCTTTTTTTTTTAAAAAAAGCACCTTTACAGCAATGAAATTGTTCTTTTGACCACTTGGAGCAAGAAGAACCAATTGTGTCCACTACATTTAAGCTTATAAAGCTGATAAAACCTGTCACTGTAGCACAGAAAAGTATAGTTACACATCCAGAAGATGCCAAACAGCATTACCAGCCATTTTATTATGTTCCAGGCAATATAAGATTAGTATTATTTAATTGTCTTTTTTTTGTTTAGATTGTGTGCTCTGTGTGCCGGGATCGAGGCTCACATACAGTATGAGCGAGCTGAGATCCTAAGCCTATCCTACTGGCGATATAATTCCTACAAAACTGACGACAAAACTGCAAGAAAAAACTTGGCAAAGGGCATCAGAGAAGCCAAGGACAGATACAGGCAGCAAATAGAGGGACACTTTGAGAACAACAACCCCCGCAACATGTGGGAGGGGATTAAATCCCTTACTGACTACAAAAACAACAACATACAGGTCAGTCAGGACAGAGATCCCCCTGAACCTCTTCTTTGTTCGTTTTGACAAGCAGCAGTGACGAGCCCAGTCTTCTGAAAGAACCCAGCATAGTGGGGAGCCTACACTCACCTTCCAGCTGCACCTGGTGAGATCGATTCTGAAGCGGATTAACCCCACAAAAGCCGCAGGACCGGATGAAGTGACAGGCCGCCTACTGAGGACCTGTGCTGACCAGCTGACTGGGGTGTTTACAACAATCTTCAAACTCTCCCTACAACAAGCTGCAGTCCCCACCTGCCTCAAGTCCACCACCATCGTCCCCGTGCCCGAAAAGTCTCCCATCACTACTCTCAATGATTACCGCCCAGTCGCCCTCACCCCGGTCATTATGAAGTGCTTCAGAAGGATGGTGCTGGCACACATCAAGAGAAGCATCCCTACAGATCTAGACAGCCATCAGTTCGCGTGCCGGATCTACAGAGGATGCTGTCTCATTTGCACTTCATACAGCCCCAACCCACCTGGAGCAGCCGGATACCTACGTCAGAATGCTCTTTGTGGATTTTAGCAGTGCCTTCAATACTGTAATCCCCCATTTTTCTAGGCTGTATTGGCTGAAAGAGATTGTGTTGGTTCGTTCCACTCACGTGGATCTACATGAACTCTGCTTTATAAATGGTAAATGGTTGTATTTATATACATGATACGTCACATTCACCCATTCACACACTGATGGCGGAAGCTGCCATGCAAGGCAGCTAACCACGACCCACCAGGAGCAATTAGGGGTTAGGTGTCTTGCTCAGGGACACCTCGACATGAGCACGACGAGCCGGGGGATCGAACCGCAACCGTCCGGTTGCGAGACGGCCACTCTACCCACTGAGCCATGCCGCTCCTAATATAGAGGGGGGTACATAAGATATATATATTGCTAGTACCCAAAAAAGTTTCTACTCACCGTTTCCAGTCATTTTTTAATAATTAGCGTTTTTGTGTCAGTCTTTTTTTTTACTGTGGCGTGGTGATATTTACACGGGCGGAGTAGGATTTGCAGTGTGTGCAGCGGTTTTTGGTCACGTGGACTAATAGGAGCCGAGTCTCGTTGCCCTGGTTTCAGATCAAAACAACATGACGCCTACTGTATCTAGATGAAAAGAAAGGAAATACAAGGAAACCACCTTCAAAAGTTACTAAAAAAGGATCGAAACGATGCTATATGCATCTCACAGATGTCCATGTTCAGCAAAACTTGTCTCAAAACTTATCTTGGAGGAACTGAGTCTGGCAGTGTGATAAAATGCTCACAGTGGTGTTGATTTTACTGTATCAGAAGTTGGACAGATTGCTCTAAAGATTGAATTACCGTGCGTTTGAATCTAGTTCCCACCCAGAGGGTATTGAGCCTACGTTTAGTTAGCAGGGTGATCGCCTAGCAACATTACACTTTATTATGAGAAGGAAAAGACATTGTTAGGCAGCGCGATGAATACTATTAACTGGGCAATGCGCCATGTATAGCAAAAGCATTTATTTAGACAGAAATGTCACATGCTACATTACCAAACACGCTTGACAATCAAAGCATGATCGTAACAATCCACGTTTTGTTTTATTAATAAACTACGCTGATATCTAAACACAGGATTATAACTCCACCCTTCCGAATGCATCCGCGCTCCCGTGGCAGGAGATACAATTTCTATTGGGGGTAACTACTTTGGCACGACACATGTTCTGTAAGTTTCCCACCGTTTCCGTGTAAAGTCCTGCATGTCTTCGCCCTGGACATCTGTGAGATGCATATAGCATCGTTTCAATCCGTTTTTAGTAACTTTTGAAGGCGGCTTCCTTGTCTTTTCTTTTCGTCTAGATACAGTAGACACCATGTTGTTTCGATCTGAAACCAGGGCAACGAGACTCGGCCCCTATTGGTCCACGTGACCAAAAACCTCTGCACGCACTGCAAATCCTACTCCGCCCGTGTTGTTGTTGTTTGTTGTTGTTGTTCGTCCTTCGCAGGCGAAGACGACCACAACTTCTTGAGTCACAGGGTCTTGTGGGTGCGAAGATGGCTGATCAGCCCAATCCTCACTCGAAAAAGTCTCGCACAGTGTGGACAGGCAAATGCCGGGGGCAAGCCGGACCGAGCGGTGGTAGTCACTCTGTTTTTGCGACGCTGGCGTTTCTGCTCCTGCTCCTCCACACGCCTCATTTCATATCCTGACACACCAGAGCTGACCACTGCACGCCATTCATAATGGTCTTGTGCTGTTACTTCCCAGGTGTCAGGGTTAATGCTGCAGAACTTCAGGGATGCTTTCAGTGTGTCCTTATATCGCTTCCTCTGCCCTCCTTGGGAGTGCTTGCCTTCCTTCAATTCACCATAGAGCAGTCTCTTTGGCAGTCGCTCGTCAGGCATGCGATACACATGTCCTGCCCATCTGAGTTGGGAGCGCTTGAGCATCGCGTGGACACTCTCCATCTGGGCTCGCTGGAGCACCTCTGTGTCTGGCACTTTGTCCTGCCATTTGATGTGCAGCAGGTTTCTGAGACACCTTATATGGAAGGAGTTCAGCTGTTTGGCATGCCGGCTGTACACCGTCCAAGTTTCGCAGGCGTATAATAGTGAGGGCAAGACGACTGCGCGGTATACCTTAAGCTTGGTCTGAAGGCTGATCCCTCTTCTTTCCCAGACTCTGTCCCTGAGTCGACCAAAAGCCGAACTGGCCCTGGCAACTCTGTATGACCCTTCCTCGTCGATGCTGGCATTTCGTGACAGCGTGCTGCCAAGGTAAACAAACTTGTCTGCTACTGTCAGCTTCTCGCCGTTGACTGTGATGGTTGGCTCTGTGTAGGGAAAGGCAGGAGCTGGCTGGTGCATCACTTCGGTCTTCTTTGTGCTAATCGTCAGACCGAAGTCGACACATGCTTTGGCAAATTGGTCCATGCTTTCCTGCATGTTGGTCTGAGTACTAGCATTCAATGCACAGTCGTCAGCGAAGAGAAAGTCACGGACAATGTCTTCCTGGACTTTGGTTTTTGCATGCAGCCTCCGTAGATTGAACAGCTTTCCATCAGTTCGGAATCTGAAGTCAACTCCGATGTCACCCTCACGAAAAGCGTCTGATAACATGGCCGAGAACATCATACTGAAGAGAGTCGGTGCGAGGACACACCCCTGCTTGACGCCATTTGTAACCGGGAAGGTCTCTGAGAGCTCTCCGTCATCCTGCACGCAGGCTTGCATGCCATTGTGAAACTGTCTGACCAGGGAAATGAACTTAGTAGGGCAGCTGAACTTGGCCATGATCTTCCAGAGCCCCTCCTGGCAGACAGTGTCAAAAGCCTTCATCAAATCTATGAAGGTGGTATAGAGGCAGACGTTCTGCTCCTGACACTTCTCCTGAAGTTGACGTGCTGCGAAAATCATGTCCACAGTACTGCGTCCCCGCCTGAACCCGCACTGACTTTCAGGTAGTAGGCCTTCTTCCAAGTGGTCATTCAGGCGGTTCAGCAGCACTCTGGCCAAAATCTTCCCGGCAATGGAGAGTAGCGAGATGCCGCGGTGGTTATCACACACCTGTCGATTTCCCTTGCGCTTGTACAAGTGGACGATAGAAGCATCCTTGAATTCCTGCGGGATTTTCTCCTGGTTCCACATGGATTGGAATATCTCTGTGAGCTTCCTGATCAAGGTTGGGCCACCAGAAGCATAGATTTCCGCAGGGATGGAATCAGCACCAGGTGCTTTAACACCGGACATGTGCTTGACTGCCTTTTCCACTTCAGCTTCAGTAGGGATGTCGGCAAGAGAGTGCTTGGTTGGAACCTGGGGCAGCCTTGTGATCGCTTCCTCACTGATGGTAGATGGACGGTTGAGGACAATGCTGAAGACCAAAAACCTCTGCATGCACTGCAAATCCTACTCCGCCCGTGTAAATATCACTACGCCACATTAAAAAAAAGGCCGACACAAAAACGCTAATTATTTAAAAATGACTGGAAACGGTGAGTAGAAACTTTTTTTGGGTACTAATTAGCTATAGATATATCTTATAAAGCAGAGTTCACGTAGATCCATGTGAGTGGAATGAAATTCACTTTCTAGGCACTTTTTCCATGGTCCCAATACAGCCTATTCTCTTCACCATGGACTATGTCCCCACCCACTCCTCTAACACCCTGATAAACTTTGCTGATTATACCACAGTGAAGGCCTTATCAGGGACAACAACGAGACCTGGTACAGGCAGGAGGTCCAACATCTCGTAGGGTGGTGTGCAGACAACGTCCTGGTCTTCAACACCACCAACACAAAGGAAATCATCATAGACTTCAGGAGGACCAGGAGGGTCGTGCAGTCCCCATTCCATATCAGAGGAGAGGAGGTAGAGAGGGTGGACTCAGTCAGTGTCATGGCCACAGCTTAATGCTGTGGGCTGTGGTAGTGCTCCCTCCTCCGGTCCTGCGTTTCCTTTTTTCCTTAGGTGATTGTGTGATCTGGTGGCTGGCAAAAGCTGGCGGGGATTGGCAATCAGCAGATCCAGTGCAGGTGGGAGCCGGCTGATTACCTACTCGGCTGCAGTATAAGATCTGACCTCATTCATCATCTGACGCCGGACTGTCTTCGTCCAACAGTTAGTGCTGTGAGCCGAAACTCTCTGTGCCACTTACCTTGGCTTGCCAGTAATTCCACTTTTTGTGTGTTTAGAGACCGACTCCTGCGTTCTTTTGGTTCACTGGCTCCGCTGGTTTCTTGCCATCTGCCTGGCTCTGGTTCTGGTGTAGTTCACGTTCAGCCAAGGAGATTCGTCTGCCACCGGCCTACTGCATCTGGAGGAAGTACACCGATTCAGTCTGGAATACGCTGTGCCGGTCCAAACATCTGTTCCACCTACCTCATAGATTGGATTCCATTCTCCATCCTGGCAATTCTAGAGAGGGAAATCGTTTGGACTATGACGAGTCGGACCCCCTCCCCTGAGTATTACCAACCTGTATAGACAGTTAAGTCCTGAGCCCTAGCGACACCAGATCAGGGTTGAGTTTATTCTGTGTGCTTGAATGGTCTTTCTCTAGTAGTAATATTAGAGTATTTTTGGTAGATACAGCAGCTGAGGTATTTTGGGATAGTTGGGGTAATTTAGTTGTGTAACCAAGTTAGGACTGGTGAGGGCCTTCTGGCTTTCAACACACTGAACCGACAACGCCACCTAGGGACTTTCACCCTAAGAATGTTATTAATACCGCCTCTCAACAGAGGGTTCCCTACTAGAACCACAGGTAAGCACACAAATGAATACAGAGGGCAACTGTATAGAAAAATACAAATACAATTTTATTTATACAAAATATATTGAAAACACAAATATTAATATAAACACTCATTTAAACTAAAAACCACACAAGCCATGCAAAGCAATGTAGTAAAGAAACCTGGCTACTGAGCCAGAAGACACTGCCACGGCAACCTAAAGACACACACTAATGTTAATATAGACAATCATTAAAACTGAAGGTCACATGAGCCCTATAAAGCTATGGAAGGGAGAAACCTGACTAACTGAGCCAAAGAGCACAGCTGCGGTAACCTGAAAGAAACAAAACACGCTGGGAGAAAACGAAACTAAACCCAGACCAACTGAGGCAAAACCAAACAAAGCAACTAGAAACTAAAGGAAAAGAAAACAAAAGGCAATCCAAACAGAATAAACCCCAATAAAAGAAGATAAATCCCAACAAAACAAGGCAACAGAGGCAAAACTGTAATGAAACAAGAAATCATTAACCAGAGTAAAGCAATACAACGATGACAATAAGCATAAGCAAACATTTTGGTTACCTCGGCTGTCCGACTCTACAAATACATGACGCCGCTGCGAAACCGGGACACCGTCGGCAGACTCTGCACCGCAGCCGCAAAACGCTGCCCTTAAAAGCACAAACAATATTAGTACAAAACTCACAGCTTACCAGCGTTCTGCATGCTGCACTGCGCGTACCTGTCCAAGAGTGTTCAGGAGCGTACTGAAGCTACGTCCGTCACTGAATTTAACTCCCCTAGCTACAACGGCTAAGCCAATTAGTTCCGCCCCACAGCTGTATGGAATGACGGCTAATCAGCCGGTCACATCTGCCCCCCCAAAGTTTTATCAGCGGCCCGCTGATAACCACATACACTAAAACTATGACCATGGATGAAAGATACAAGTAGCTGGACTACCAGAACCCATCACCTGAGAGGTTGTAGCCCTGCTTACTTCCCCCTGCTCTAATCGTGGAAGGTGATGCACATTTGGATGGTGCCCTGCCGTTGTCCTTGCCGATCTGCATGGGACAGTGGCGGTGGTGCTGGGACCTCCCGGAGTGTGAGAAGCAGAACTGCTGGTACCCGCCACAGGCTGCGATGTTACAGGCACTCTCAGAGAAGATGTTGGACGAGTTGGAGTGGTCTGACTCACTGTGGGTGCTGTCATTACCACCCACATGCCATCATCCGCAGGGTCCTCTTCTTCACTTCCCGACCTTGATGCCACATCAGGGGAGTGCAACAACTTGACTGGAGTTCTTAAGGGGTAAATGAAGTAGGGCTGGCTTTAACATTGTCCTGTGCACTTTCCTCACACGGGTCCGATCACTGACTGGGGCTACAGAGTACACCACTCCTCCTGGCTCAGGTGGTCTCACCACCTCAAAGACATTGGATCCCCATGCATCTTGGATCTTATTACGGCCATGAGTGGCACAGTCCCGCAGATACACCCTCTGACCTTCCTCCAACGGTGGATCTAGCACCCCTCGATCAAGTCTCTCCTTCCGCCGCCTTGCTGCAGCCTCCAATTGGTCCTTCGCTGCATCAAAAGCCACCTCCAGTCGCCAGCGATGCTTGGCCACCCAGTCACACACTCTCCCCTCGGAAGGCTCTGGAAGGTGACCCAGCAGGAAATCTACAGGTAAGTGGGGTTCCTGGCCAAACATGTGAAAATGTGGCGACTCACCTGTCAACTGATGAGCAGTGGAATTATAATTGAACACAAGTTGAGGAAAATGCTCTGGCCAGTGGCTCTTTCGGTCTGGAGGGAAGGTGCGCAGCAGGTTATGCAGAGTCCGATTAAACCTTTCGCACTGTCCATTTCCCTGTGAGTGATAGAGGGTGGTCCTCATCTACTTCACTCCATACAGTGCACACAACTGTTGAACCAGGCCACTCTCAAAACTTCTCCCTTGATCAGAGTGGATGCGGGCAGGGACTCCATAATGATAGAAACACTCTTTCACCAACACTTCTGCCACTGTAGCTGCTCTCTGGTCTCGAGTAGGTATGGCCTGCGTGAACTTTGAAAAGACATCAGTCATCACCAAAACAAGCTCTTTCCCATCCCGGGCTGGCTCAAGCAGGGTGAAGTCTATAGCCAGCACTTGATTAGGTTTCGCAGCCAACAGATGACCCATGGGCACTCTGACTCTTGGCTGTGTACACTTTGCCAGGACACAGCGCTCACAACGCTGGCACCACTCCTTCACATCATGGTCCATCCCTGGCCAGTAGCATCTCTGTCATACCAACTCAGTGGTCCGTTCTATGCCTTGGTGCCCATGATTCTGGTGGAGCTGCATCAATACTTGCTCCTTTAGAGCCTCAAGAAGAAGAAGCTGATGGACCTCCTCCCCACCATCAGGACGAACAGCCGACGATACAGGAGGCCTCCGATCTGCTCAAGTCGACTCCATTGCCGGACCAACCATCTCACCTGGGGGCTCAGCCCCTGTTGTTCAGCCTGGCTTGACTCCCTCTGCTGACACCAAAAATGGAGAAAGGCTTTGATGGCTAGATCAGCCTGCTGGAGCACCTGCAGGTCTGCTGGAATGCGAGAGGGGAGGACAGTTATCTCAGACTGCAATGCAGCTTGTTGCTTAACCTGTTTTGCTGACTCTTGCAGAGCATCTGGTACTGCTGTTCCCGGGATGGCTTCCTCAAGCATTGTCTGCCTTGAGAGGGTGTCTGCCATCTTATTAATGCAGCCTGGGCAATAGCGCACGCTATAGTCGAAAGCAGACAATTCAGCCACCCATCGCTGCTCCGTGGCACCCAACCTAGCAGTCTCCAAATGGCTTAAAGGATTATTATCAGTCCAAACCACACATGACTGGCCCCACAGGTATTCTCTAAACTTCTCCGTCATTGCCCACTTCATTGCAAGAAATTCTAGCTTCATAGAGCTCTAGTTTTTTTCAGCTGGGTGCAAACTCTGGCTGGCATAGGTGACAGGCCTCACTTTGCCACCCTGTTCTTGGGACAACACAGCGCCTAGTCCACTATGGCTAGCATCAACCTCGAGAATGAAGTGGAGAGAGAAGTCCGCAAAAGCAAGAGTGGGGGCACTCACCAGGCAGGTCTTCAGCTTCTGGAAACTCTCCTCACAACTCTCAGTCCAGTCATTTCCCAGTCCTGAGCCTCGTCCCTTCCGTGTCTTTGTGCCAGCCAACTCAGCCACCAGCCCATGCAAGGGGGCAGCCAGCTTTGCGAAACTCTCCACGAAACACCTGTAATAGCTGGCAAACCCAAGGAAGGACCTGAGTTTAGAGACAGTGGTAGGACGGGGCCAACCTGCAACAGCTGAGATCTTGCTGGGGTCAGTAGAAACTCCGTCGTGAGAGATGAGGTGACCCAGGTACTGAACCTCTCTCTGAAAGAAGGAGCACTTCTCCAGTTTAACTTTGAGTCCCTCTTGCTGCAAACAACTTAGAACAGCATCCAAATGGCTCAAGTGCTCATCCACACTGGAAGAAAAGACAATAATATCATCAAGGTACAACAATAATGACTGACAGTGCTGCCCCTCAAACATCCTCTCCATCAGCCGTTGGAAGGTCCCTCTTGCGCTGTACAACCCAAATGGCATCCTATTAAACTCAAACAGGACAAATGGGGTACAAAAAGCAGTCTTTGCTTTATCACTTTCCGTCACTGGTACTTGGTTGTAGCCACTGGCTAAGTCCATTGTAGTGAACCACTTAGCCCCAGACAGGGCGTCCAAAGACTCCTCGACGTGAGGGAGTGGAAAGGCATGCTTCCTGGTCTTTCGGTTTAGCTGACGATAGTCCACACGGAGACGCAGCGTACCATCCTTTTTCTTCACTAAAACAATGGGGGAAGCATGGGGACTACAACTCTCTCTAATCACCTGGGTTTCTAGCAGCTGGTGTATGTGGGCTTTCTCTGTGTCATACTCAGATGGAGGAATTCACCTATAACGCTGCCGCACAGGTACATCATCAATAAGTGGGATATCATGCGTGATAAGGTTGGTACAGCTGAGGTCACCCTCAAATGCAGAAAACACTGGCTCATGACTCAGCAACAGTGACCTCACTTTCTGCTGTTCCCCCTCTGAAAGAACACATAAATCCAGGGCCCTGATCTGTTCCTGCACTGAACTACTCCCTCTAACCTGAGAGTTCACAGTAGCCACCCCCTCTACCTGATCAGGCCGGACCTCACTAGCCCCCTGTGGTAGACCTACCATCTCTACCTGTGACAAAAGTCCTATAGGGTGTCGGTGTCTAAGTGTTACAGGAGCTAAACCAACATTAACTACAGGGATGTAGACAGTTCCTCTATTAACCTTAACTAACGCAGGAGAAATCAACAGCCCTTCAGGGGGTCCCTGTCCACAGGTCAGGGGCTCCACCAAAGCCGACCCAGAAGACCCAAACTGTGCTGAACAAGAAGCGGCAACCAGCTTAGTAGTGCCTCCAAATATACAAATTGACCTCTTTCCTCTCAGCCTTGCTAACCCTGCTTTGACAGCAGGGGTCCTAATCTCAGCCTGATGGCACAGCTGGAGAGCCCTCAACCATGGCTCTGGGACACCGGATACAGAAGGGAGGTCAAACAGCTGGGAGCCATGCTCTGGAAAGAGATTGTCATAGCAAACTTTAATAATATTAATTCCCAAAATCCCTGGGACTTCAGACTGGGTGACATGCTCAGGGGGGTCTCTCACTACCAACACACCTCTTCTTGGGATAAAGTTGCCCAACACCTCAACATCGGGTTCCATGTAACCTACATAGGGAATCCCCAAACCATTAACAGCCCGAAGTTGCAACCAGTGACAGGCCTTCAACTTATCCTGAAAGTGTTTTTGAAAAAAAAAACACTCTCTAATGGTAGATACCATAGACCCCGTATCTAGCACACACCTCACCTCAACACCTGCCATCTTAATGTTCACTTGGGGACAGGGGGAAATTAACCGGGCCATCAGTGCCTCATCTACTGAGCTAGGGTCTGTGGAGCCTGCCAGCCCCTCACCTAGTGTTTGGCTCTGCACACGAGGGGGCTCTAGTTTCCTGCTGGCTGAAAAGCAGCAACATGGGCTGGACGTGGAGGATTAGCAGAACCAGAAGAGACGTGTGCATTGTCACATTCTCAGGCATAATGGCCCATTTGTTGACAGCGTCTACATACAATATTACTAAGACGACCATGTCAAGGGTCTAAGGGCATTTGCCTCACCTTAAGGGCTTCAGTGAGCTGGTTAAGCTGCCCCTGCTGCTTATGTACCAGAACAGTCAAACCTGCAAGTTGTTCAGTGATTGAAGTGCTAGAGCAGGGGTCGGCAACCCGCGGCTCCAGAGCCGCATGCGGCTGTTTCAGCCCTCTGTTGTGGCTCCCTGTAACTTTGGAAAATAAATTGTTCTGCCTTTCAGGCGCATTTTAATGCATTTTAATATAGAGAGTTTTATTGTGAAATTATCGCTTTTATTTTGACGTGTCACTCCACCGGATGTGCTGCTGGGGTTTTTTCCCCTGGGACATGAGAGCGCAAAGTTGATGCAGAGAGGCAACACGGAGCTTCAGAGTCCCAGATTGCAGCATGTACAGGGGATTTACATAAGACATCCTGCTTCATGGCGTAACATTAAAGTTCAGTTGGCCGCCATGGCCACGCCCTTTGAGTTTTGTGAACTATTTTCACAAATACTCAACCTGAAGGCGTGTAGTATATATTGTCCCAATTTCAGATGTTTTGGAGCTATTGCTTGTGAGAAATCAATTGTTGAAAATGACCAAAAACACCAAAAATCTGACATTTAATTCAAAAATGGCCAACTTCCTGTTGGGTTTAGAGAATGACTCCAAGAGACTTTTTTATTTGCACTGACGTGCTACACATGCATGCCAAATTTCATAGTCATAGGTGAAAGTCTGTGTGGAGGCTATTTTTTAAATGCTTTAGGGGGCACTATGGTACATGCTGTGATGTATTTTGGCCTGTAAATGTGATCAGGACAGGACTGTGTTTAATCATGTGAGGTCTGAGGTAGATTGGAGAATGCAGAGGATAGTTAGATAGCACTTGATGTTTCATGGCGAACCATCAAAATTCTGGAGGTCGCCATGTCCACACCCTTTGACTCTGGAAGAATCTTTGAATAACTTTTGATCATAACACCATGTTGTATACTCTGGTAAAATTTGAGGTCTCTCGGAGTTAACCCATAGGAGGAGTTCGCTCTGAAAAATAAAAAAAATAGAGAAAATTTTTCCACGTAATTCAAAATGGCGGACTTCCTGTTGAGTTTAGGGGATGGCTCCAAGAGACTTTTTTGTGTGTCCTGGTGTGCTCTATAGGCCTCCCAAATTTTGTGGATGTCGGTGAAACATGCTGCCGGGGCTGTTTATTAAACATACTGCAGGGGGCGCAATAGCACATGTCCTGCAGAGATGCATACATTCTTATTCCTTGAGACGACAGTGATGTGTGTGTAAATTTTGGTGAGCTGTTGAACATTCTAAGACTGTCAAAAACTACTTTGTTTGTCACAACAACAACACGTTGCCACGGCAACAGCATTTTATCAAATGCTAAAATCTTCACACTTTGGCATTGTCAGGGTGTGATGAATCAGCTGATTAATTTTCAGAAGGATATGAAAAAGCTTGGAGCAATGGTGTGTGCAAATGTAATTTCTAAACTTCTTGTTATCAATAGCTGGCGCTACAACTTTTCCTAAAATTTTGAGTGTGGATGTCCTCAGAGTGGGCCTGGTGTCCAGCACATGAAGTTTGGGGCAGATAGGATGAGGATTTGCTGAGATATAAACATTTTAGTCGTCATGGCGAGACATCAAAATTCGCCGCGCCGCCACAGACACACCTTTTGATGACACGTCACCATTTTCACTGTGAATCATCATCAACATGTTGAGGTTTATGTCACCACATTTGAGGTGAATCTGAGCAGGAGGCAAAGAATAATACATCAAAGTGTAAAAAATGACATTTTCTGTTGCCAGCAGGTGGCGCTCTGACTGTGAATGGATTTCATCATATGGATGTGATCAGGGCAGGACTCTGATCATACATATAAAGTTTCAGGCAGATTGGAGCATGTTCAGGGCATTTACACAGCACTTGAAATTTCATGGCGAAGGATCAAAATTCCACAGACCGCCATGGACACGCCCTTTGACTTTGGAAAAAGATTTTAATAACTTTTGCTCATTAAGGCCTCCTGTACGTACCAGTCGAATTTGAGGCGAATTGGAGTTTCCCCCTGGGAGGAGTTCGCTCTGGAAAAAAATGAAAAATGGGCAAAATCTGACATTCAACGCAAAATAGCTCACTTCCTGTTGGGTTTGGAATATGGCTGTCACTGACTTTTTTGTTCAGTCTGATGTGCTGCATATGTGTACCAAATTTGGTAGCTGTAGGTGAAACATGATGGCCGTGGGAAAGTGTAGGGGGCGCTATGGAGCCATTTTGCCACACACCTCCACAATTCCTTTAAAATATGAAATTTTTCATCAGTCCTGATGTGTGTACAAATTTTCATGAGTTTTTGAGCATGTTTAGGCCCTCAAAAATGCAGTTGTTCTGAGAGACAAATAATAATAATAAACCGTGGGGTTTCAATAGGGTCCTACGGCACCGTTGGTGCCTTGGACAGCCGGTGCCCTTGCACCGCCTGTCCTCGGCACCTCGGTGCTCGGACCCTAATAAGAAACGAAGCAAATACAATAGGGTCTTGCCAGCTCCGCTGGCTCGGTCCCTAATAAGAAACGAAGCAAATACAATACGGACTCGCCAGCTCCGCTGGCCAGCTCTGCTGGCCGCTCCGCTGGCTCGGTCCCTAATAATAAGAAACCGACCAAATACAATAGGGTCTCGCCAGCTCCGCTGGCCAGCTTCGCTGGCTCGGTCCCTAATAAACGGAACTACAATCGCCTCTGATTGTGAACGATCCTGCCGACAACGCCAGAAAAAGGTTTAACCAAGTAGGACTGGTGAAGGCCTTCTGGATTTCAACACACTGAACCGACAACGCCACCTCGGGAGTTTCACCCTAAGAATGTTATTAATACTGCCTCTCAATAGAGGGTTCCCCTACTAGAACCACAGGTAAGCGCACAAATGAATACAGAGGGCAACTGAAAAGAAAAATACAAATACAATTTTATTTATACAAAATATATTGAAAACACAAATATTAATATAAACACTCATTAAAACTAAAAACCACACAAGCCATGCAAAGCAATGTAGTAAATCCAGTAAATCTGCTGGACCAGACGGCATCAGTCCCAGGCTGCTGAGGACCTGCGCAGACCAGCTCTGTGAGGTCCTCTGCCACCTCTACAACCTGAGCCTCAGCCTGGAGCGGGTCCCCGTCCTGTGGAAAACCTCCTGTGTGGTCCCAGTCCCTAAAACAGCTCACGCCAAGGAACTGACCCACTACAGACCTGTCGCCCTCACCTCCCACCTCATGAAGACCATGGAGAGCCTCCTCCTCCACTACCTCCGCTCAGTGGTGAGCTCCGACCTGGACCCACTGCAGTTTGCCTACAGGCCCAACATGGGAGTAGAAGATGCTGTCATCTACCTGCTGCAGCGAGCGCTCACTCACCTGGAGAGCGCCGGCAGCGCTGTGAGAGTCATGTTCTTTGACTTCTCCAGCGCCTTTAACACCATCAGGCCGGCGCTGCTGCGGGGGAAGCTGGTGGACGTGGGAGTGGATGGACATCTCGCTGCCTGGACCACTGACTACCTCACTGACCGTCCACAGTACGTGCGGCTGCGCGGCTGTGAGTCAGAGGTGGTAGTCTGCAGCACGGGGGCGCCCCAGGGCACCGTCCTCTCGCCCTTCCTCTTCACCATCTACACCTCGGACTTCACCTACAACACGGACAGCTGCCATCTCCAGAAGTTCTCTGATAACTCCGCCATTGTGGGCCGTGTGTCTCAGGGGAACGAGCTGGAGTATCGGTCGGTCATCATGGACTTTGTGGACTGGTGTGAGCGCAACCAACTGTGCCTCAACACCAGTAAGACGAAGGAGATGGTGGTCGACTTCAGGAGAAGGACACTCCCACATCCACCAGTGAACATCCAGGGGCAGGAAATTGAAACAGTGGACAGTTTCAAGTACCTGGGTGTTCACCTCAACAATAAACTGGACTGGTCCCACAACATTGATGCTCTGTACAAGAAGGGCCAGAGTCGCCTCCACCTTCTGAGGAGGCTGAGGTCTTTCGGAGTGTGAAGACCTCTACTAAGGACTTTCTATGACACTGTGGTAGCCTCTGCTTTCCTCTACGCTGTCGTCTGCTGGGCCCCGGGCAGCACAGAGCGGGACATGAAGAGACTGAACAAGCTGACCAAGAGGGCCAGCTCTGTCCTGGGCTGCCCACTGGACTCTGTGATGGATGTGGGTGAGAGGAGGATGTTGACCAAGCTCTCATCCATCATGGACAACAGCTCCCACCCACTGCACTGGACTGTAGT
Source organism: Acanthochromis polyacanthus (assembly GCF_021347895.1). Taxonomy (NCBI): domain Eukaryota; kingdom Metazoa; phylum Chordata; class Actinopteri; family Pomacentridae; genus Acanthochromis; species Acanthochromis polyacanthus. Next base: position 24,202,214 of record NC_067128.1, on the reverse strand, counting down.
GAAGCTGAGCAGCTCCTTTAGCATGAGACTCAGACACCCTCAGCGCAAGAAGGAGCGCTACCGCAGGTCCTTCATCCCCACTGCCATCAGACTGTATAACACTACTGTGTAGTTGTTATTATGTGCAATATTTATTATCTTGTTCTTGCACTTTCGTGACTTTTGCACTCCTCTGTTTTTTGTTTCTAAGAGCCCTGTAATGTTAAATTTCTCCTTTGTGAGATTAATAAAGTCTATCTTATCTTATCTTATCTTATCTTATCTTATCTTAAAGAAACCTGGCTACTGAGCCAGAAGACACTGCCACAGCAACCTAAAGACACACACTAATGTTAATATAGACAATCATTAAAACTGGAGGTCACATGAGCCCTATAAAGCTATGGAAGGGAGAAACCTGACTAACTGTGCCAAAGAGCACAGCTGCGGTAACCTGAAAGAAACAAAACACGCTGGGAGAAAATGAAACTAAACCCAGACCAACTGAGGCAAAACTAAACAAAGCAACTAGAAACTAAAGGAAAAGAAAACAAAAGGCAATCTAAACAGAATAAACCCCAATAAAACAAGATAATCCCCAACAAAACAAGGCAACAGAGGCAAAACTGTAATGAAACAAGAAATCATTAACCAGAGTAAAGCAATACAACGATGACAATAAGCATAAGCAAACATTTTGGTTACCTCGGCTGTCCGACTCTACAAACACATGACGCCGCTGCGAAACCGGGACACCGTTGGCAGACTCTGCACCGCAGTCGCAAAACGCTGCCCTTAAAAGCACAAACAATATTAGTACAAAACTCACAGCTTACCAGCGTTCTGCATGCTGCACAGCGCGTACCTGTCCAAAGGCCTTTTCCAAACTGCCCCTACACACTATCCCTACACACTACCCCTCCGTTTGCGCGTTCCCGTGGAGGGTCCTCCATATTAAGGGCTGTCACAAACCGCGTAGTGCGGAGGGAGAGTGGACTGTTCAGCCCTGCAATAGCGAGTGTGCATCGATGCTCACTCTCGACAACTTTTTCAGGAAGTGCAACGTCAAAATGGAGGAGGAACCAACATATTGATGTAAGTTCCACATGCGTCCATTAGTCCCACTCCTTTTTCACACTGGCAGAACATCACAAAAACAGTGGTGTAAAAAGATAAAACAAAAGAAACAAATCTTCTTCTCTGCTGATGTGTGATTTAATTGTGCACCCCCTGACACCTTAAAATTTGAACACAACTGACAGAATTAATTTATTCATTCATTTGTTGGATTTGAAATGCCAGATAATAGGATTGGAAAACATGTGGGATGACTTCAAATTATTTGAAGCAGAATGTAGCCCCTACATCATTGCTTGCTGAAGGGCAACAGACTGTCGGGTGAGTCTTAAATCTCTCTTCAGGCAGGCTTCTGGATTGCTATACAGCCGCAGGAGAGGCACAGCTGGATTAAGCTGTACATACAGCATGGTGCCTTCCTGGGAAGAGAAAAGACTATTGTTTTGTCTGGATATAGAAATATCAGTTTGATCAGTAACTCCATCTTCTCACATTTTGTCATCATCACGTAAATGACTTACAGTAAACCATTTCGTTACGTGAGCACAGGTTGTCATGATCATTTGCAATCGTGGTAGACAGTTTATGCATCACGATAATTACCTGACATGATGATAATTTGGTGATGCAGCCTATGTGCATATTTCATGTGATATTTCAGGTTTTGTGTAACTGACGGGAGTCGTATTTTATGGTTAAATGTATTCCCTCATGGAGTTTTGTAGCATCACATTATGTCACTTTTACAAAATACACAGATGACACTGCAATGCAACATTTACCTCTTGCTGATACAGCAGTGCTAACAAACGAAGACGCTTTTGTCTTCTGGAAGCAGCAGCGATCCTTGTTAGTTGCAACCTGTGCCACAGCGCTACAGCCATGCACAGTAGGCATCTTTGTGTTACCATGGCGATGACGTCTTCCGTTTTCCGGTGAGGCGACAGGGCATCCCATTCCTGACAATCGTATTTATACCCTCCCCCTTCAATTGAAGTGCCCTCCACAGCTGCGAGTGTGACTTCTTTTGGAGTGACACTCGGTAGTGGAGGGGGAGTGTGTAGGGGGCGGTTTGGAAAAGGCCCCAAGAGTGTTCAGGGGCGTACTGAAGCTACGTCCATCACTGAATTTAACTCCCCTAGCTACAACAGCTAAGCCAATTAGTTCCACCCCACAGCTGTATGGAATGATGGCTAATCAGCCAGTCACCGTTGTATTTCTTCTCTGGTGTTACTGTGCTCAGAAACTTCTACCGAAGCACCATCGAAAGCATCAGGGTTTACTTGTTTGGATTTAGTTTAATGTTTTTGCCCCAAGCCACTAGAGGCAGTCACGCGGGTGGGATATCTATGTACATAGGCTTTTCTCTTGGTTCTGGGAGATTTTCCTGTTGGGATTTGTAGTTCTGGTGAAATACGTTGTGAATAAATCTTGTTAAACCATGCCTGCTGTTTCATTTCCTGCATTTGAGCCTCCATATCCGCCGTAACAGTCAAATTCCTTGGCATGCACATTATCAAGGATCTGACATGGACACTAAACACCTCCACACTGGTGAAAAAAGCCCAGCAGAGGATGTTCTTCCTGAGGAAGCTGAAGCAGGCTGGTCTGGCCCCATAACTGCTCAGAAACTTCTACCGAAGCACCATCGAAAGCATCCTCTGCCAGGGCTGCACAATGTGGTACAGTTCCTGCACAGCAAAAGACAGACAGGATCTGTCTCGAGTGGTAAAGGTGGCACAGAGGATCGTGGCAGCTGAGGTCCTGGCCCTGGTCTCTGTGTACACTAAGCGCATGCAGAGAAGAGCACGGGCCATCTGCATGGACGTCAGCCACCCAGGACACTCCCTGTTTGTCCCCCTACTGTCAGGGAGGAGGTACCGGGCAATCAAAACACACACTACTAGGCTGAGGAACAGCTTCTTCCCCAGAGCTGTTGCCTCCTGTAGAGGATAATCCTTGGTTCGTTGCCGTCTTCATTAACCTCTTCTGAGAATGACCAACACAGAGACTTGTCTTTTACGTGTGTACCAACTATACAGTGCATCACGGTAAAAGACCGTGTTGATTCGTTGGCCATCGTTTTATTCTGACACAGTCAAACAAAATAATCTCTTCTTCATCGGTAATGACACATAGAACACAAGTGCGCCTTCTACAGCAAACTGCACGCACTCAGATTTTCTTGCAACTCATGAAGTCAAATCAAATACATATGAAATGTAACATTTCTTTCTAAGCAACAAATACAAATGCATGAATGTATCTCAAAACATTAATATACAGTCGTGGTCAAAAGTTTACATACACTTGTAAAGAACATAATGTCATGGCTCTCTTGAGTTTCCAGTTATTTCTACAACTCTGATTTTTCTCTGATAGAGTGATTGGAACAGATACTTTGTCACAAAAACATTCATGAAGTTTGGTTCTTTTATGACTTTATTATGGGTTAACAGAAAAAGTGACAAAGAAGTATCTGTTCCAATCACTCTATCAGAGAAAAATCAGAGTTGTAGAAATAACTGAAAACTCAAGAGAGCCATGACATTATGTTCTTTACAAGTGTATGTAAACTTTTGACCACGACTGTATGAACTGACCATTCATGTAGAATACAAATCATATAAAATGGCGCTTACACCTCCATTACACCACAACATCTCCTCCCTTCCCCACCCCCCTGCTCTCAAACAGAGACTCACTGATGGGCAATAATCATCTTCATGTGCAATAGCCATTTCATATCAGGGATTTCACTTGCATCAGACACTTCAAAGCAGACATTGCACTATCACACTTTTACACTGTTTAAAATACTTGTTTTATTTACTTGTATATATATATTTAATACTTTTTGTACAGCTATTCGTTGCTTTGTTATACTATGTTGTTTTTGTTTTTGTCCTTGGAAGTGCAAACAAAGTTTCGTTGCAGAAATGCATTGACAATAAATATCTTTTAATCTTCTAATCCTTGAATCCTCTAGCTTATCAATGCTCTGCTCTTTTCTCTAACCAGTTGCAAACTTTGTCTCGTAGGTAGTTTTCAGGGTTTGGGTGTGAGCTATTTACTGAAAACATGTGCCTCTTATAGCTGGGAAGATGTAGTAAGGGTAAGACAAACCATTGAAGGTGTGGGTCATAAAACTAAAAGAGAGACCTGATTAATGATAAAACGTTCAATTGAACTGAGAGGAACTTAGAGTTGTGTAGTAATCCTGTAAAACTTAACCAAGTTAGTTGTTTAAGCTCTTCAACTTACCATTTACACCATGTTCCAAATTATTATGCAAAGGATATTTTTCTCTGATTTTCCAAAATAGTCGATACAAATGACAGTCAGCATAATTTTCAAGTCATCAGCTGTTAAAGTTAAATTCAAATGTTATTGAACAAACCTCCCAATGGAAAAAAAAAATGAAAATGCACTGTTCCAAATTATTATGCACAACAGAGTTTCAAGACATTTTCTGGGTTGTAGAACTGAAAATAGTCATTTGTTGAATTTGCAGCATTAGGAGGTCATATTTACTGAATTTAAAAGTTATTTCAATCAAAAACATCTTAGAAGGTCAAGTTACATTTTATCACAGGACCCCTTATTTGATAGCAGCTTCACAATTCTTGCATCCATTGAACTTGTGAGTTTTTGGAGAGTTTCTGCTTGAATTTCTTTGCAGGATGTCAGAATAGCCTCCCAGAATTGCTGTTTGGATGTGAACTGCCTCCCACCCTCATAGATCTTTCGCTTGAGGATGCTCCAGAGGTTCTCAATAGGGTAGAGATCAGGGAACGATAGGGACCACATCGTGAGTTTCTCTCCTTTTATGCTCATAGCAGCCAGTGATGCAGAGGTACTCCTTGCAGCATGAGATGGTGCATTGTCGCGTATGAAGATTTTTTTTTTTTTTTAACGGAAAGCACTGTTCTTCTTTTGTAACATGGAAGAAAGTGGTCAGTCAAAAACTCCACATACTTTGCAGAGGTCATTTTCACACCTTCAGAGACCTTTAAGGGGCCGACAGGCTCTCTCTCCATGATTCTGGCCCAAAACATGACTCTGCCACCTCCTTGCTGACGTCGCAGCCTTGTTGGGACATGGTGGCCATTCACCAACCATCCACTACTCCATCCATCTGGACCATCCAGGGTTGAACTGCACTTATCAGTGAATAAGACTGTTTGAAAATTAGTCTTCATGTATTTCTGGGCCCACTGCAGCCGTTTCTGCTTGTGAGCATTGGTTAGGGGTGGCCGAATAGAAGGTTTATGCATAACTGCAAGCTTCTGGAGGATCCTACACCTTGATGTTTGCAGGACTCCAGAGGCACCAGCAGCTTCAAATACCTGTTTGCTGCTTTTAATGGCATTTTAGCAGCTGCTCTCTTGATCTGATGTATTTATCTGGGAGAAACCTTCCTCATTGTGCCTTTATCTGAACGAACCCGTATGTGCTCTGAATCAGCCACAAATCTCTTAACAATACGATGATCACGCTTAAGTTTTTGTGAAATATCTAAGGTTTTCATACCTTGTCCAAGGCATTCATCTATTTCACACTTTTCAGCAGCAGAGAGATCCTTTTTCTTTGCCATATTGCTTGAAAATGGTGGTCTGCTTAATACTGTTTAACATCCTTCTTCAGTAGTTTTTCCTTTAATTGGGCTCACCTGGCCAACTAATTATCACAGGTGTCTGAGATAGATTTTAGTGATCAAAAGAGCCTTGAGACACAATACCGGCCATGAGTTTAATTAAAAAAAAAAAAAGTAGTCTTTATGACACTTAAATGCAATTTGCATAATAATTTGGAACGTGGAACGTTGTTAGGATTGCTGTTTTGCGGTTGGATAAAACAGGAGGCTTGAGGTGAGATAAGATGCAGTTCAACCTGGTATTTATTCACCAATAGTCACATTAAAAGAACACAAACAGCAAAGGTGGTTAACTGGTGTCTTGTGGCACTCCTTTTCTCTCTTCTCGCTCTCACTCAACTGCCTGTTGAGTGAGAGCATCCCCCTAATTAGCCTCTCAGGCCTACCAGCATAAGGATTAACCAAAAATAATCAAACACAAGAATTTCACAAATATACAATGTCTTTAATTTTATCTATAATAACAAACATTAAAAACTGGATATCCATTTCCTAAAAATGACTACCAACATCCTCGTCAAGCAATATATTTATTTTATCACCTGAACAGATTTCTTCTCTCTCCTCACCTACATTTGGTTCCTCCCAGAACCCTTAAAAAGATGTTCCAGCCCATGGGGATGCTTTAGGCTGGAACACCTGTGGTGACAAAAGAGAAGTGAGTCATGACACACTTTTCAATTTATACATTCTTAGAATAATGCCCCACACCGACTTCAACAGACATTCAGTTATAAATCAAGTCCAATCACGTAATCATTATACTAAAACCATTTTTTTCTGTCTTGTAGGCCTCACCGGAGTTTTCACCCAGTGCTGCCAGGAGAAGCCACCAAACAGCACATGGCTGCACATGGCAGCACATGCCAGCCTCAAAACCACACTCAATAAATCCATAAGAAACAGTCATTGTCTTCATTGTCTTGTGTCTTATTTTATCTTGAAGTGAACTCCATGTAAGTAATGAAGCTGACTTTCAATACAGCCATACACAAATATGTAGTAACACAGTAACATATTATGATGTTGAAAGCGGTCATAAGGACATCTTGGAGTTATGGAAGGTGAAATCATAGTTGTTTAGATCAACTGATTTATACAATATAGATTGTATATAAAAGATATGGCAGCCACCTATCAGTTACAAGGCAGCCTTGCCCTAACAACATACCTTTCTTTATTGTTTTTTTAAATAAAACCATAATTTACAAAATGGACATCATGCTGTGTTTAAAAGTTTCCAAACTAGTAACCAAATATCTGTTTACTCTAAAGATGCCATAGAAACACACTTTGATAACATCACTGTGCATTGTGTGAAAAAGAGATCAACATAAAGATTTCATTAATAAGCACATCCAGCACTATCTCCAACAATGATCAACTTTTACATTCCACCAGCTATCATACTGGGAAATGTAGATTTAATGCTGAATTACTGATAAAACATCATATGTGATCCTATCTCCTGATTTTGATTGGCTATTCACTCTTAACTGTCCTCCAGAGACATGCTGAAATTGACATTTCTTTCAAAGAGTAGCCTTCTCCTTGTCCTGGTTAACTAGCTTGTTTTGATTCAAATTTTTTGCAACACAGTATTCTGTGTGAGGCTGCAGTTTTCCCCCTCTCCACCTATTTTCCTCTCTCTCCCTCCTCTCTCTATCATTACATCAACCTCAGTGTTTGTGACTCTTCTAGTCCAGACCTGACCTCAGCTGTTCCACCACTGACTCACATAAACATTCACCTCACTGTAATGTTTGTAAGGGTACCATCAAAACTTCACTTCACTTCACTAACAATGTTTTTAGAAAAGTGTCTTCTGACTTCATTTCTTTTTCAGTTTTTTCCTAAACTGACATTTATGTTGTCTAATGTCACCCAGTGCAGACCTTGTGTATTTCATAATCTGTCTTAGCATACTACTTACAAATTTAAAAAATGGTATGGGACAGTATGGGATGAAATGGCTGACTACATGACACATTAGCTTGAGAAGTTGGTGAAAAGTTTGTACTAAAACATTCTGTAACTGTTGGCAAATATACAACACATACAGTTTCCGACTCTGAGATATTGTGGTTGTGTGTTGCCGGTTTTGTTCTCCGACCAGCCATTTTTCTCTTGTGTTCTTATTTTAACAGGTCAGATATCTCATCATGTTAAGCTGATGATGTGGTTAACCTCAGAACCTGATCCAGAGCAGATATTTCAGCTGGAAAATTCTGCAACATTTTGTGTTAACTTGAGAAATCAACTAAAATAGAAAAATAAATTATTTAAAACCAGTGAATCCACGATTTGTTCACAGTTGCACAACTTTTTCACTTACATGAAACAGAAGAGAGTGAGGTTAAGTCTGAAATGCCAGACCCAACAACTCTTTATGCATGTGCTCATTTTCATTTAGGAATTCTTCCGGCATGTACTGCAACTTCTGACTCCCTGTGTCTCAAAAATTATTTTGCTACAAGAAGAGCTCCATTGAAAACCTGTTCTTAGTTTCAAACTCTCGTCATGCAGGTCACAGAGATGTCTCTGGGAAGTTTATGTGTCCTCCCCTCAAATTACACAAGCACTTGCTGTTTTGTGTCGGAAATATGCAAACTCTCTCTAAAATACGGCTAAATACCTCTTTTACTAGCATGGTTAGCTGTTAACTAAAAATTTGTCCATGACCAATGTAAGGTCATGGATAAATAAAGACATGCCAATGAAGTGGTGATCCAAATGTTCATACAGACAGATCAGATAGAACAATCCAACCTCATAGCCCTATAAGGTGCAGTCAATTCCAGCCATTTTCAGTAGAAAAAATTGTTAATATTTTATTTGTAAATAAAAATATGACGAGAAATACAAGAATATTGGACGCGCATCGCGAGGTGCATTTCCTTGAAAACGACCTATTCGTGGATTATATACCGACTTCAAGACATGTTTTGGACAAAATATTTTACTGGCTTGTTTCGTCTGGATGTCCAAGGTTGGATTATGGCCGTTTTTTGTGGAATATTTTCATCTGTGTGTAATAATGAACCGCAAATGTGAGTCGCGCTGTGTACGTTAAAGCCGTGTATAGAGAACGGATGGATGGATATTGTTGGACAAATGTGTTTATATTACCTGCTGTGGTAATCACATCTGAAAGTGGTTTATACTGGCAGATTCATGAGAATCTAAGCTTTCCATCAGTGTATAGTGTTTGTATAATTGCATTTGCAGCTTCAGACATTTAAGGAAATGCTTATGCAGATCTCAAAGTGTTACGTGGGCAGAACACTGAAGCGCAATGGGTTAAGGGGACTCGGACCACTTTTAAAGCTGGGGTAAGTTGGGTTTTTGGCATCACTGGGCAAAAAAGCCGGAGTTCCTGGAGAAAACCCACACATGCACAGGGAGAACATGCAAACTCCATGTAGAAAGATCCCAGGCCCAGGCCGGGATTTGAACCGGGGATCTTCTTGCTGCAAGGCGAAAGTGCTAACCACTACTTTACAGCATGAAAAAGGTTTCCCTTCTAAAACATAACTAAAATTTTTCATTGTCATCCAACCAAAAGAAGTCAGCATAAACAAAGGACATCTTTCTGAAAAGTACCTCCCTTGCATCTTCATTTACAGGACAGTGAAACATAAATTGAACCTCATTCTCAACTTCACCTATATTACACGGCAAACAAAGTCTGTCTTTCTCTGGAGTAGCATTAAACCTCCAATTTTTCAAGCTAATGGTAATGTTCCTGAGTGTCAACCAAGATATTTATACTGGTCAATATATGACAGCACCATTGGACCAAAATTAAAATACTGAACTTCTCTCCAGTGATTTTTCTCCTGAAAAGTACTATGATAGAACTTTCTATCAACACCAGATTGAAGAGCTCTCTATTAATTGAATCATATGCCTCCTGAAGTCAATATTACAAACATAGATCTACTCTTCTCACACGTTAAAGGAACTGACTACAAATATCAATACAAGCTCTCGATCACATGTGTCAAACTCAAGGACCGCGGGCCATATCCGGCCCATAATACAATTATATCCGGCCCACAAGCTCATTTTACATTGATCTCTTATTATTGTTATTAATGACCCGACGATATGAAGCGCTGATAACACAAACTACAGATCCCATAATGCAGCGCAAACAGCTGCCTTGCCGAATGATAGTTACCTGGAACATTTCCGCGTCATTTAAGTCAAGCGTCTGTCATTGTCTGCAACCCTATTGTAACATCAAAGCTAGCCTGGGAGGCTGAGTATATGTATGTTGACACTGCCGGTAAACCCGTGTGTCTTAATTTGTGGAGCTAATGTGGCTGTAATTAAGGAATTTAATCTAAGATGGCACTTTGAGACAAAACATCAGGACAAGCTGAAAAACCTGCATGCAGACCAGAAGCTACAGAAGGTAGAAGAGTTAAAGAAGAATCTGACATCTCAGCAGATGTTTTTCACTAGAGCGAAACACATAGTGAAGCTGCTGTGAAAGCAAGCTTTATTGTGGGCAGAAGAGATAGCCAAACCAGTCCATTTACCGAGGGAGAGTTTCTGAAGAACTGTATGCTGAAGGTGTCCACCCAAAAAGCAGATGTTGGCAAATGTAAGCCTGAGTAGAAATACAGTTGCTGATCAGGTTTGTCAGATGGCCACTGATTTAAGAAGACGGTTGACTCAAAGAAGCAAGAAGTTTATTGCATACTCTCTTGCTGTTGATGAAAGTACTGACATGATGGACACTGCACAGTCAGCTGTCTTCATCCGTGAGTGGACTCCGATTTGAGCGTTACAGAGGAAACATTGGACATTAAATCGATGCACGGGACAACGACAGGAAAATACTTTTGAAAACGTATTTCCAAGTGTAACTGACATGTAACTGCCCTGGGACAAATTTGTTGGACTTACAACAGATGGAGCACCGGCGATGTGCGTAAACTGGTTTTATTTGGTTTCTTAGACGCTCTAGTAAATTCTCTTATATTTTCTATAGCCTGTTTCAGTGTGTGATGACAGCCTCCTCAAACTCACAAAACACACAATACTCCACCAGAATCACCACACAAAACATCAACTGTCTCTTGCTTTGCACCACTATGAAGATGATTTATACTGAGTGAGCAGCATCTGAGCAGAAGAAAAACATTCACTTTTTGGGATCACAGCCTCATGTTGCATACAATGAGCACAATGGAGAGACTTCAGAGAGATGGATTGTGAGGCAGCTGGTGTCTGTGATTTATGACGGGACTGATAAAACTTGGTGGCTCCAGTAGCAGGGCTCCAGACTAACTTTTTTCCTAGAAGCACAGTGGCCCCAAACTTAAAAATTTAGGAGCGCGAGCAGAAAATTTAGGGGTGCACACCAAAATCGACTTGCAAAGTAAATTTTCACATTTCCTCTCATTTCACTGTATTATTGATAAATGCTTGCACAATAAATGCAGAAACTATGTTTTCAATTCACAATTTATTGTGCAGCAGTTGACACAACATAACAAGAAAAGCACTCAGAGAGCGCAGTACTCCACAAAGGCTGCTCAGATGACGTATAATTTCCGACAGATGAAATCCGTAATAAAAAAGACCTTGTGCTGAGTACAGGCATGTGTTATGCATGTGCACATTATGTTATTTATACCAAATCACGTGTATGTAAATTACTCTTATAAAGGTCTGTTGATCAGTTCATCAATTTTTGCAAGCCTTTGTTTTGCTGGTGTAAAAATAACCGTTCCCTCCAGGCTTCTATTTTGAAGGCGTATTTTTAATGCTATGGGCTTTTATTTTGTGACCAATTCAGCGGCACAGGAAGTGATTCTCTAAGAAGAGGTTTCTTGACATGACGAAGGCGCTGCTGAAAAGTCCGAAAATTCACGTAAAGACGAAAGAAAATGGTTCCACGCTGTTGCTGTCCAGCAAAGGATGTGTCTAAACTTAGAAGCAGCTGGAATGGGGACAAGAAAGGAGTGAAGGACAGAAAGGTGAATTTGTGTTCAAAATAAGGTTGAACGTAAACAAAGGCTTTGTGAAACATCAAGAGCTTCACCGTCATTCACCCCTGACTCTCACACAAATTGGCCCGCCTTCTTCTTCTTTGGTTTTCGTCTCCTTTCTTCTCCTTTTGGAGTTAATGTCGGTTAAACCAGCTCATTTGCGCATTATTGTCTACCAGGCTGAAGTGTGGAGCAGAAGTTTGTCAACAGCAAAAAATATTCAATAATAATTTTTAAAAGAAAGAATCGGTAAATTTACTGGTGGGACATGCGCGAGTAGATGAAAAATTTACTCGCACTCGCTCAAATTTTGGTCGCAAAATGCGACCATTTAGTCACAGTCTGGAGCCCTGAGTAGAATTGAATTTCAGTCAGTTTCATTTTTTAAATGTCTGCTTTGTGTCTCTCTTTCTTTCTCTTTGGCAGACAACGGTGGTGGATACGAGAACCAGCTTTTCAAAGGTAATGATCAAGTTTTCTGTTGTTTTGGGCCAACAGGAACTGATGTCAACAAGTTCATTTTACATTACTGTCAGTTCCTCCCTTGTCTCCACATATACACATAATTGTATGCCCAAGCAGACAAGCCGTTTTTCACCATGCTGGCTTGGATTTATTGTTGTCATTAGAAATCAGCATTACTGGTCTCAGAGAAAAGCAAAAGAGTCAAATGCTGCATTCATGATCCATAAGCATTGTCATTTTTGGACTTGTAGAGAGTGTTCACATAAATATCCAGATCATAACAGCAACTAAGATTTCTCTGAAAGCTGTTCTTCAGAGGGTTTGCAGTTCACAAAAGGGCAGTTTTCCAGGCATAAGAACTGCTCTATAGAACCTTTTCTAGTGACCTTTTTGTCAGAGGAAATGTACTTCACCTACTCCAGGGTAGGTACTTTTGATTGGTTAAACTTAGAGAACACAAATGCTGATTGTTAAAGTTGGAGAAGATGATGAGTGCCATTTTTCTTTCTTGATGAATCAAGTAGCAGTCTACCCCCTCCTTAACATCCCATCTTCAATGCAGAACTCACTTTACAAGCTAGCATGACATATCCTACATGCTCATAGAAGTGGAGTTGTGTCCGGAACCTTCATTTTTCTTGTTTTGGTGCACCCTGAGTTCAGGTCTTGGTTGAAAGCTATTGGGTCCTACATTGCAACGGAACTACAGCGCTGAACGGTCAAATTTCAGGCTTTACCTGTAAATGTTAGGACCAACTCGTGCCTGCCCAGAGTTCCTGCAGTGAAATATGGGGGGCCGTCAGGGACATTATTCAGAATTACCTCTCACACACACATTTGAAATGCTTTATATATACTACTTCATATAATTATCATTATATTCCTATAATATTGTATGATTATTGTTTATTATTTTTTATATTACAGTTACTGGTATTATTATTATGATTATTATTATTACTATTACTTCTATTATTATTATTATTATTACTAATACTACTACTATATTACTCTTACTATTATTACTGCTATTATTACTACTACTACTATTACTATTATCATTATTATTATTATTATTACTACTACTACTATTACTATTATATCAATTATTTTTATTATACTATTATTACTGCTATTATTACTATTAATTTTTATCATTATTATTATTACTGTTATTATTACTACTACTATTACTAATATATCACGTGTATAAATCACGTTCTTTGGGAAAGCTTAAACATGTGAGAAAAGTAGCCAGAGATAAAGAATTGTCTACAACAAAAATAATCCATCATAAATCAGGGCTATTATTAGATCTATCAGATGTTGTATTCTAATCCACCAATTACTGCAGTAAGTCTGTTTTTTTTCCTTGTAACAGGCTGTTGCTAGGTATGCTAGATTTATAACATCGGATTTTAAACAAAAAAAAGATCTCAGATTAGTTATTTCACCTGTAAGCAGCTGTGTAATACACAGGATGATGTAGAGAGCTGGTTAGATCATGGGTAGAAGCCAGACACGGAGCTGATGGGGTTCTATCTGTCTTGTCGGCGTTTATTTCACTCTAGCTATGACAACCTGCTAACAATATATTATTCCTTACATACATCTTACATGTGAAAAGTAATCCTACGAGCTGTTGTTCCTTACAGCGCTCATTAGAGCATCCATAGGCTGAACAGAAGTCCGGCATCTTTCACGAAGCTCATCTGCTGTTTAAATAACTGTGCTGGAGTCAGAGGGAGATAGTGTGTAGCTTAAGTTTTGAGTGGCAAAACCAGCATTGTAAAAAATATCCGAGCACCTTGTATAGTAGCTACACGTGTGATGTTTCCAAAAAAAATCAAACTGTTTGGCAATCGGTTCAAAATTCAGCGAATAATTCCACTTTGAGATTCAGCAGTACCTCTTGCCTCCATAGATGTCTATGCATCGGTGCCTCCACTGGCCCCGTTCCAAGATGGCGGCGCTGTAGGCACGTCTCTCGACAGCCTATGAGGTGTCTACGTATATATGTCTATGCCTACCTGCATCTAATTCGATAGTGTACATACCTGCTCCCACTGCAATACATACGCCAAGTTTACAGTAAATCTAAAACTTTTAGGGTCCGCAGAAACCCCAATAACGATGGTAACGATGGCTCAATCCCTCGCGCTTGCATATATATATAAAATAAAAATAAAATTTACCTTTTCCTCCTCGTGCCTGATGTCTAAGAGCTGATGCGTTGCGCTTGATATCGCGCTGCACACAGTCTTGGAACTGGAGCTGCACTTGGCTGTGTCATGCTGCTGGGCTGTCTGGAGGGGAAAAGCGACCTCATGTGACTGTCGAGCATGTTGCTTGGTTGCTGCTCAACTGTTGCATCTGACAGGGTCCTAATGGTCTCCGCCGACGCTAGTACAGTGTGCAGTAACGCAGCTGCCTCGGTTAGGCTACTTGCAGGCTGCTGGGCAGACATTAGTGTTGCTAACAACTTAGCTAACGATCGTCACCTGGACTGCGCTATGCGAATTGCGCGTTTTTTGTTAACCGGAAGCCCTTCCGGTTTTACTGAAACACCTTCCGTTTTAACTGAAATGCTCTCACACACCATACTGAAATGATTTCATATAAATATGTGAAATAATCTCACACACCATACTGAAATGCTTTCATATAAATAAGTAAAATCATCTCACACACCATACTGAAATGCTTTCATATAAATAAGTAAAATCATCTCACACCATACTGAAATGCTCTCGTATGAATGAAATTCACACACATTTCGTGAAATATTTTAAAACAATACACTGAAATCCTCACATTTGTATGAGATAATGGAGCACCTAAACCTGCATATAAAAAGTTTTTTATTGTTTACACAAATCGTGAATTTTATTTTAGATGTGGAGGCACTGCAGATTTTATTTTGGACTGGTCCAAGGGAAGCAAATTTCAAACAAATGATGGTAGACGTTTTGTTTAAGGTTTTGTGTGCTTATTGTGCTTGAATAAATTTCTGCCGCAGTCAAAATAAATTTGCTATATTTCATTGTTGCCGGTTATTGTCACTGTTGTGGAACACAATGAACCGTAAAATTTCAGAGTGTTTCGTGAAGGGAAAATGAAAAATTATTTTATATATATTTTTTAAAAGACATATGTCATTAAAATAGACTAGCCTATATTTCTGATATTGTGTCCTCCTGTCACTGTTACTGACTGTTGCAGCAGGTAGAGAGATAGGTGATAAATGACATATTGCCATTTTACTCATTACAGTTTATTGCACTTGTAGTTGTCATACAATAAAATAAATTGTTACACTAATTATAACAGTCTAGTTAGAAATTATTACTACTGTACATTGTGATTTATGCATTAAGTAAAAGCAGTTAGAACACAGGAGCAACTGAACAGTGTCACACACTCCTTTTGGTCTGTGTGAACATTTTAGCACAATGCCTATATGTTATAGGAATGAGCAGTTCTCAATATGATACTGACTGTTTAGATTCATATCCTCCATTGATGCTGTCATAGCATCATTTAGCTACTTTGAGATGAGCCAGGCCTGCGCAGAATCGATCAGAATCGATTGGATCTGTTTCCAACTTGGTCCTGACTCGCTCTGATATCATGTACTGGCTTGACAACAATGACCTCACAAAACTGCGGGGGAAATAGTTTTCTGAACCCACATTGCTTTCCACTGACTGCAAGACCCAGGGCATGATGGGAAACACCTATCTCTCACCTGATCTAACAGCTGATTGGTTTAGACTTTTTTAAATTAAGTTTAAAAGACCTCAATATTTAAAATTACTCTCCAAAGATCAACAAGACAAGGGTGTGGGCTTTCCCCTATGCTCTTCTCAATCTTTATTGAACCCCTGGCACAAGCAGTAAGACAAATCAAGATATCAAAGGAGTTATGATAAATGGAGTAGAACATAAGATTGCACTTTTTGCAGATGATGTGATAGCATACCTTTAACAACCACATAAGTCACTACCTACATTAATTAATTTATTGGAAACATTCCTGAGCGGGACGCTGCCGCAGCCGCAGTTCCTGAGCAGGTCGCCGCCGCCGCAGCCGCAGTTCCTGAGCGGGTCGCCGCCGCCGCAGCAGCCGCAGCAGCAGCTCCAGAGTGGGTCGAGGACACCGCAGCAGCCACAGCAGCAGCTCCAGAGCGGGTCGAGGATGCAGCAGCAGCCACAGCAGCAGCTCCAGAGCGGGTTGAGGACGCAGCAGCAGCCACAGCAGCAGCTCCAGAGCGGGTTGAGGACGCAGCAGTAGCCACAGCAGCAGCTCCAGAGCGGGTCGAGGACGCAGCAGAAGCAGCAGCAGCAGCAGCAGCAGCAGCAGCAGCAGCAGCTCCAGAGTGGGTCGAGGACGCCGCCCCAGACGCAGCAGTCTCCGAGCGAGGCGCCGGCCTTCAGAGTGTCTTCGCCGCCGACTCTGCAGCCTTCGTCTCCGAGCGGGTCGACGCCGTCGACTCCGCAGCCTTCGTCTCCAAGCGGGTCAACGCTGTCTCCATCTCCAAACAGCCAAGCCCTGCAGATGACCCACCCAGCAGATGAATTAAGCTGGAGTCAGCAGGCCCATTCCCTGGCCGAGACACTGTTAGACCTGAGTCAACTGCTGACTCCTCCAGCCAAGAGACTGATGAGCCTGGGTCAGATGGCCAACTTCCTGTTGGATTTAGGGCATGGCTCCAAGAGGCTTTTTTGTGCATCCCGATGTGCTCTATAAGCCTCCCAGATTTCATGGATGTAGGTGAAACGTGCTGGGGGGGGGGGGCTGTTTGTTAAAAATACTGTAGGGGGCGCTATAGCATGTGCAGTGCCAAGATGCATACAGTGTTGTTCCTTGGGTCAATGGTGATGTGTGTGGTAATTTTTGTGAGTATTGGAGTATTCCTAAGCTGTCAGAAAGGACTTTGTTTTTCATGGCGATATTTGGTTGCTACGGCAACAGCGTTGCATGAAATGTCACACTCTTCACAGTGTGGGATTGTCAAGAGGTGAAGACTCGACTGACCAATTTCCAGCATGATATCACCAAGTTTGGAGCCATTGTACCTGAAAATATAAGGCCTTAAACTTACTATTACCAACAGGTGGCGCTATGACTTTTTCACTTTTTTGGGTTTTGGGGTATGATAAGGCCGCCAAAAAGCAAATTCATTTTGCGGGAGAAAAAAATATATAATAATAATAATGATAATAAACCCTAGGGTTTCGATAGGGTCCTTGGCACCGCTGGTGCCTTGGACAGTCGGTGCCCTTGCACAGTCGGTGCCCTTGCACCGCCTGTCCTTCGCACCCTCGGTGCTCTGACCCTAATAATAATAATAATAATAATAAACTCTAGGGTTTCAATAGGGTCCTAGGCACCGCAAGTGCCTTGGACAGTCGGTGCCCTTGCACCACCTGTCCTCGGCACCCTCGGTGCTCGGACCCTAATAATGATAATAATAATAATAATAATAATAATAATAATCAAAGAGATAGATTGGCAGAGAAAGTTTGTCACACGACAACTAGCTCTCGGATGTGGAGGGAGTTTGCCTGGAAAAGTCTCATACAATTTTTATTACACCAAAGCTAAAAAGTAAACAATTACAGATACATCAGAAATGCTAGAGAGAATGTGGAGGATTAGATGTCGACCATTCACACATTTTCTGGAAATGTCCCAAACTGTCAGAATTTTGGAAAAACATCTATAATGTCCTGAGAAAAGTACTGGGTTATACAATCCCGATGAAACCTGAATTCTTTTATTTATGCAATTTTGATGATGGTACTGTCCATGACATGGGGACAAAATACTGTCCCATCAAAGAAACAATGGATAGCCACAATAGAGGACATATTCAACATGGAAAAACTAACCCATTGACTGAGACTACAAGAACCAACAATGGGAAAAAATGACATTGTGTATATACAAAATAATTAAGACTGTGCAACCTACACATTTTGTTTGTTTTTTTGTTTTTTCTTGTTTGTTTTTGTTATTGATGTATTGTAAAATTTAATAAAACATAAGTGTCAAAAAAAGACCTCGATATTAAAACTAGTGCAATGTTAAAAGACAACAACTACTGTAGGCAGTTTATGATCTGTAAAACTGATTATTTAGTTGCTGATCACTAACCATCACAATATGTATTCTGTTAACACAATGAACTTTCAAAATCTGACAAATAAAATTAAAATAACAGTTCAACAAAATTGAGAAGTTTTTATATCGACAACAAAACTGCTAATAAGTTATGATTGTTAAAGACGTCTAAGTATCTGACAGATCAATAATATAATATGCACTGATGGGGTTTTGAGGGACAGACCATTTATACAAATTGTTGAGATGCTGATTTACATGAATTCACACTGAAGTTTAACAATGAACAGAAAACACAAATCAGATACATAACGCCTAAAGCCATTATTTAAACAACTGGAGAGACTGTACACTGTGATTGTTTCTGGAACTTCCTGAAAGGCTGGTCTATACCTTGAGCCCAAACTCCTACCCGCAATTAAACAAAAACGCAAATGAGAAGACTGAAGGCTGCTGGAAATCGTCTGACTTGACCACAGCTTTTTGTCTCTGCCCCCTGCTGCTGCCAACTGATCTTGTCTGCTTTTCAGACAGTATTTCAGTTGTTTATACAAGAGCATTTCAGTAGTGTGTGTGAGAGCTTTTCACTTGTTTGTATGAGAGGATTTCAGTAGTGTGTGTGAGAGTGTTTCACTTGTATGTATGAGAGAATTTCAGTAGTGTGTGAGAGTGTTTCACTTGTATGTATGACAGCATTTCAGCAGTGTGTATGAGAGCGTTTCCCTTGTATGTATGAGAGCATTTCAGTAGTGTGTGTGAGTGTTTCACTTGTATGTATGACAGCATTTCAGCAGTGTGTATGAGAGCGTTTCCCTTGTATGTATGAGAGCATTTCAGTAGTGTGTGTGAGAGTGTTTCACTTGTATGTATGAGAGCATTTCATATGTGTGTGTGAGAGGTAATTCTGAATAATGTCCCTGACAGCCCCCCATAGTGAAAACCCATTCATAGATTCAATTACAGCAGTTCCTCTCAGTTTCACTGGACAGCATTCACACAGGAACATCAGGAGCCAATCGGCTTACACTGTTAAACTGGCTTTCTTTGTTTCACAGTTAGTACACTTTAGAGGGTTAGATCATTATGTTAAAAGTTAAGCCATAGACACAAGCGCAAACTTGCTAAACCTTCTGTTAAAGTAAAAGAAACCCTTGAAACGTTTTCCTACTAATGTTTTTACAAACAGCAGTAGGGCTGCCCAGTGGGATCAGTGGTTAGCCCTTTCGCCTTGCAGCAAGAAGATCCCCGGTTCAAATCCCGGCCTGGGATCTTTCTGCATGGAGTTTGCATGTTCTCCCTGTGCATGCGTGGGTTTTCTCCGGGCACTCCGGCTTCCTCCCACAGTCCAAAAATATGCTGAGGTTAATTGATTACTCTAAATTGCCCGTAGGTGTGAATGCGAGAGTGATTGTCTGTCTGTATATGTAGCCCTGTGACAGACTGGCGACCTGTCCAGGGTGTCCCCTGCCTTCGCCCGAGTCAGCTGGGATAGGCTCCAGCCCCCCCCGCGACCCTACTGAAGATAAAGCGGTGTATAGAGAATGGATGGATGAACAAACAGCAGTATTTATCCAAAGATCTCAAACATCACCACAACTCTACTAAGACCAAATATAAAACAATATTACCAATGCAAAATTATCCATCTCCATCCTTTCCTTATGCCATGAATATGGCACTATGCATGTAGCCATTGATGACAATGCAATTATATTTCAGGTGGCAAAAAAATCATGAAAATGAACAACATGCCATTGTTTTATGGTTAGATCATATCTTGATTTTAAATAGTTTTCTTTATTGTTCCTCAGAGGAGGACCTCACTGGAGAAGAGGAGGAAGTTCCTTCATTTTGGGGTGAGATCAGCCTGCACACTGGTCCATAAACAAATAGCTTTTTGCATTTTTCATTTCATTTGATATTTAAAGCAACTTTCATTGCTACTTTCACTGTAATTGTGTTACGATTGTGGGGGTGGAGAACCCAAACGCAGACAAACAGACAGGCAAAAGGTAGTAATGAAAAGGAATTTTATTTAACGAAAACTCCAAAAACACAAATAACGTAACCAGGACTCGGGAAGCAGGGCGAAAACCAAATAGACTAATGCTATGGCACCACAAGGCTTAATACAGCAAGGCAGAGGGGAAGTACTCACACTACTAAGGATTCCTAATAAAGGGAGCAAACAGTCTGAGGTAATCCACACACAGGGTCCAAAGGGAGGGTAATCCAGAAAAAGATAAAAGCAGAAAGGTCCAAAAACAAACGCAGTCCAGAGGTGGGGAACAAGAGGCTGTGGCAACAAAGTGGTGATGGCAAACAATGCTCCAGGAAAGACTGAGGAAAGCAGAGGGCTTAAATGGCTGAGAGAACAGGTGAGTGAACTGACTGATTAATGGCAGCTGATGCTCGTGCAGCAATCAGAAGCAGGTGACAAAGCCAGGGGGCGAGTGACAGGAGAGAGAGACAAGAGGGAAGGCTGGCAGACAGAGGGAGACGGAGACACACAAGCCAAAAAAACATACACAAAAGACAATAATGAGGAAAAGAAGGAAAAGGGGAGACCAAGGGCAGGAGCACGACCATAACCATAACAAATTGTGCATCAGTTGTCAATGTGAAAGGGGTTGCTTGTAGTGATGAACCTCTTGAGAATTATCATCAGAATCTGGAAGACTTCATGGTGTTTTATAATGACTTTCAGCTCAATGTTCAAATGTCTACTAGCCTGAATCCTTTCTATTCTGGTTCCTTCACTGCTCCTGGAGCTTTGTTTTGGCTACAACAGGCTGCTGCTTTCAGTGAAAAAGAAATGTAAAAATCCACTGTACACTACCAGCTCAACAACAAACAGCAAAAGATAGCCTACCAAGGCTTGAATTCCATGTGAATAATAAAGATACCCTGAGGTATCAGTCACAAATTTGCATGCAGAAGCTCTTTTGAGTCCAGTGCAGTTGGAGCCACTGTTTGTTCCAACACCTCCTGCATCTTGCTGTTTTGGTGATGCTTCCATTTCCAGTTATTTGGCTGTCATGATTGTCAAAGTCCTGCATTAATGTTTTGATTCATCTGTGTATTTAAAGTCTATTTACTTGCACACATTCAGTTATTGTATGTTTATGTTGATTTGATATGTCTCCAGGTCGAACTAGAGGTGGTTGTGTGAGATGCCAGCAGAGCCATTCTCTCCAGCTTGCCGTCAAAGTTCTCTATGGATTTGTTGCTTTCCTCATCATTACTGTTGCAGTGCTGGCATCACTTGGTGAGCTCACTTTGACTTTTGATTGTCCCTCTGCAGCCTGAAGTGAAAAAAGTCCTCAATATTTTATCTCTCCCTTCCGAGATGCCAAAAGCTTTGCTGTATTGCAAGATAAGATAAGATAAACTTTATTGATCTCTCACTGGGGAAATTGACATGTTACAGCAGCTGGACACAGCTGAGGCACGGAAGAGGTAATACATGAAATGCAAAAGTACAATAGGGCTAAAAAATAAAGATAAGCAAATAAGAGTTGCAAGCAGACTTGTCCTGGGAATAGGTCAGACTTCTTTACTTACCTTTTACTTGTCTTAATAAAACACAGTCCATTTAACTCCCATAGATCAAATAAATGTGTCCCTTGTTTGTGCATGCCATGTTTTACTTGGCAGGTGTTCAGCACCAACAGATGCTTTTCACATTAGCATCACTTTCTATTGGAACTGGAAGCTATAAATCTTGATCTTTTACTACCGTTCAGGGATCTCAGAGGAGAGAGTGAGGCCTGGCAGAGTGATTCAAAATCCCACATCACATCCAAGCCCATATTCAAGCACATGCAACACGGTCTCACGGGGATTCGTGAAACTGTTACGTAAATTTTTTGTTTCTTTTTCGTGCGCACCAACACGATTTCGTCATGTTTTTCGTGCCGCTCACCACGAAATGTTTTTCGTGTTGCTCACAACGAAACCCGCTGTGGTAATCACAGCTGAAAGTGGTTTATACCAGCGGATTCATGACGATCTAAGCTGTCCATCGGCGTATACTGCTTGTGTGATCGCGTTTGCGGCCGCCGGCCGCCGGACATTCTTGAAATTCCTATGCAAATTGGAAAAAAAAAAAAAAAAAAAAAAAAAAAAAAAAGGTAAGTGTACCACCGGGTTATGGTTATGGTTAGGGTTATGGTTAGGGACGATGTCATGCAAAATATAGCGTTGGATTCGCCATGGTTTTACATTAAAAATATAATACACACATTCGTTTGAAATACGTTCTGGGTGGCACGAAAAGTCCGCCGTTTAAAATACATTGGTGCGCATTTCGTGGTGAGCGGCACGAAAAACATGACGAAATCGTGTTGGTGCGCACGAAACCGAAACTAAAACTTACGTGACAGTTTCACGAATCCTCGTGAGATCGGGCTGGCACATAACATAACAAAGTACGGTTTTGTTTTGGGTGTGCTGTGAACTGTGTGTGGCCATTTCATTTAATTTTTCTAAACACATGCAGAAAACACATTGACGCAGTGTGAGTGTTCACTTAGGTTTGTTAGTTGCCATTAGCGGTTAGTGGTTTAATCCACGATGAGGTGGTTGATATCACTGAGAATCCATGGGTTGTGACAGGTCAGTCACAAGGTAACCCCGTTCTACCTGGAATCCGACTTTGTTTCTCTATTTTACTCTAAATGGGATCACAATTTACACAGTTAACACCATTCCTTATTTAAAGAGACTTGAAACTAGTGGTTGACACCATAAATTCATTCGGCAAATATTCATTGAAATACAGTGGTATGAAGAAGTTTCGGCACCCCTGATAATTTTCAAGATTTTCCGTTATAAATCACTGGTTGTTCAGATCAGCAATTTCAGTTAAATATATCATATAGCAGACAAACACAGTGATATATGAGAAGTGAAATGAAGTTTATAGGATTTACAGAAAGTGTGCAATAATTATTTAAACACAAGTAGGCATGATGAATACCTTTAAGCACTAATTATTGGAACACAAAATTTGTTTGGTAAGCTCATTCACCCTTGACCTACATACACAGGTGAAGCCAATCATGAGAAAGGGTATTAAAGGTGACCAATTGCAAGTTGTTCTCCTCTTTGCATCTTCTCTGAAGAGTGGCAACATGGGAGCCTCAAAACAACTGTCAAATGACCTGAAAGCGAAGATTGTTCAACATCATGGTTTAGGGGAAGGATACAAAAAGCTAGCTCGGAGATTTCAGCTGTCAGTTTCCACTGTGAGGAACATAGTGAGGAAATGCAAGACCACAGGCACAGTTCTAATTAAGGCCCAGAGTGGCAGGCCAAGAAAAATCTCAGAAAAGCAGAGGCGAAGGATGATGAGAACAGTCAAACTCAGCCCACAGACCGGCTCCAAACACCTACAACATGATCTTGTTGCAGATGGTGTCACTGTGCATTGTTCAACTGTTCAACGCACTTTGCACAAGGGGATGGTGTATGGGAGAGTAATGCAGAAGAAGCCTTTTCTGCACACATGCCACAAATAGAGTCGCTTGGGGTATGCTAAAGCACATTTGGACAAGCCAACTTCATTTTGGAATAAGGTGCTGTGGACTGATGAAACTAAAATTGAGTTATTTGGACATAACAAGGGGTGGTATGCATGGCGGATGAAGAACACAGCATTCCAATACAAACACTTGTTACCCACAGTAAAATTTGGTCTTGGTTCCATCATGCTGTGGGGCTGTGTGGCCAGTGCAGGTACTGGCAATCTTGTTAAAGTTGAAGGTCTCATGGATTCCAGTCAGTATCAGCAGATTCTTGCGAACAATGTTCAAGAATTAGTCACAAAGTTGAAGTTGCGCCAGGGCTGGATACTTCAACAAGACAACGACCCTAAACACTGCTCAAATTCTACTAAGGCATTCATGCAGAATCAACTAGCCCTGAAAATGGATGGCGCTGGAGCGTCGGGCCCATACCCGGCCGTCGCCGGCAACAGGAGTCACGAGGGCTAGGCTGCAATGAGTAGGAGGGCTGCCGCGGTAAGCACGGAAGCCTAGGGCACGAGCCTGGGTGGAGCCACCGCGGGTGCAGATCTCGGTGGGAACAAGTACAACGTTCTGAAATGGCCATCTCAGTCCCCAGACCTGAATATTATTGAAAATCTGTGGTTTGATTTAAAGCGGCCTGTCCATGCTCGGAAACCATCAAACCTGACTGAAATTGAAATGTTTTGTTAAGAAGAATGGTCAAAAATGCCTTCAACCAGAATCCAGACCCTTATTAGAAGCTATAGGAAGCGTTTAGAGGCTGTTATTTCTGCAAACGAGGATCTACTAAATATTGATGTAATTTTTCTGTTGGGGTGCCCAAATTTATGCACCTGCCTACTTTTGTTTAAATAATTATTGCACACTTTCTGTAAATACTACACACTTCATTTCACTTCTCATGTATCACTGTGTTCGTCTGCTATATGATATATTTAACTGAAATTGCTGATCCGAACAACCAGTGATTTATAACGGAAAATCTTGAAAATTATCAGGGATGCCCAAACTTTTGCATACCACTGTAATAAATCAAATGAGAATCAATGTAACTTTGTCACTCATTTCTATACAGTTGGACTTCTTTTTGTAACCAGGGAAGTTGACTCTATTGGCCATTAAACTGCATAAGACACCACCACATATGCTTAACTTTCAGACTCAGAAGGTTATGTTCATCCTCTACATGGTGATGGTGTATCTGTCATCTATGGTTTCAAGTGAACCTATGTTGCTGGTTGCTGCTACTGGCACTGCTACAGTTTGGTCCATTTATTATTTTTCCTCAATTTTGACAGAATTTATCTACCCCTAAATGTGCTCTAAGCTAATTGCTAATGCAACACATAACTGTTAGAGTTAACTGATAGAGTCATTACTGCTTTACCTTTTTGTGTAGAATGTACATTAGTGGTCAAAAGATTTAGAATGCCAATGAAAAAGTCCAATGTCCAATGAATAGCTTGAAATGGTACAAAGATAAGTGGTGAACTGCCAGAGATTAAAAAAAAGGTAAGGTTACCCAGTACTGAAAGATAATACACACATCAGAATTATACAAAAAGGCCTTTTTCAAAGAACAGGAAATGGGTTAACAACTTAAAGCTGTTTTGCAGCAATCGAGATTGATCAAACCTTGAAAGCTGGTGCTACCAAATCCTACAGATTACTTACAACCCCCTCTGTCTGCATAAAAGTAGTGTTGGAGCACACCATGGCACCATACCCTCCAGAGCATTATTTGAACAGTATTGCACCTCACAAAGTAGTGTGTTGGTGTAAAAATGTTGAGGAAAAGGCAATTAATCAAAAATAGTAGAGAGACAGACCATCATAACACTCAAAAATGTAGGTCTTTCCAACAGAGAAATTGCAAAGAAAGTCAAAGTGTCAGTGAGTACAGTCTCCTGAGGGAAACTGTGACAGGAAGAGGTCTGGAAGACCCAAAGCCACAACAGAATCAGAAGACAAGTTTCTGAAAGTCAACACCTTGCATGATGGGTGGCTCACAGGACAACAGCTTCAAGCACAGCATAATAGTGGTCATCGGAAGCAAGTCTCAGTTTCAACTGTGAAGAGAAGACTTGGAGTTGCAGGTTTGACAGGTTGAATTGTAGCAAGAAAGCCATTGCTAAGATATCAGAATAAGAAAAAGAGGCTTGGCTGGGCCATAAAACATTACCAATGGACTACTGAAGACTGGAAGAAGGTATTATGGACTGATAAATCAAAATTTGAGATCTTTAGTTCATCATGCAGGATTTTTCTACACTGTCAAGTTGGAGAAAGGATGGTTCCTCAGTGTGACATCAAGTGTCAAACATGGAGGAGGAAGCGTGATGGTTTGGGGCTGTTTTGCTGGATCCAGGGTCCGTGAGTTGTATAGAGTGAGTACCCTGAACCAAAACGGCTACCATAGAACTGTACAGCACTATGCAGTACCCTCTGTTATGTTCCCAGTTGGTCAGGGGTTCATCCTCGAGCAAGATAATGACCCAAAACACTAATCCAAGCTATGCCAGAAGTACCTCAGAAAAAAAAAGATGGTATGCTTGAAAACGTGGAGTGACCAGCACAGTGTCCAGACTTAAACCCCATGGAGCTAGTTTGGGATGAACTGGATAGAAGATGGAAAATAAAGCAACCTAAAAGTGCCACACATTTATAGGAACTTCTGCAACAGAGTTCAGAAGAACTTTGTGAAGAATATTTGATTTCCATTGTGGAAAGAATGTCACGAGTGTGTTCAGATGTTATACCTGCCAAAGGAGGCCTCACCTTCTCTCATCCAAATATATTTCTGGTCCTTGTAACCAAACAGCTATTTTTTTTTCTTCTAACCACACAAATTTCCTCCAAAAGTCATTTTCTTTGTCCATGTGTAACTGTTCTTTAGTTGAGCCTTAAGGTGCCACTTCTAGAGAACAGAGTTTCCTTCTTGCATGGAAAGCTGTCAGTCCATGGAAATGTAAAACTCACTTCACTGTGGACACTGACAACTTTGTTCCAGCAACTTCTAATGAATTGAAGGCCTGCTTTTTGGTGATTCTTGGTTGACCCTTGACCCCCTGACCAACTGTCTCTCAGCAGCAAGTGTTGTCTTGTACTTTGTTTCTGATTGTGGCAGTGACACAACTGCACCATGCACCTTATATTTAGAAACAGTTGTTTACACAGCTGATTTTGGGATCAGTAGCTGCTTTGACATGGTTTGAAATGATTTATCTGTTTGTTTAATTGATTTTTTTCAGATGCTTGCTAAGCCTCTCAGACTTTCCTGCTGTAGTGTTTGTGGCTGAGTCTAATTAGTGCATGAAATGGGCCCTACTTGAAGTAGTTAATAGAAGTCACCATCTGTATGCTATCTCAATCACTCATGAAAAATTAAGATGCCATGTCACAAAGAAAATCTGACACAACTGTCTACACAATTAAAATTAAAGACTGAAGTTGCTACGTGTAGGACCCGTAAAAAACATGAAAGAAACAAATTGATGATTGTTTATGACACGTGCGTTTCAGTGTTTTTTCTGTCTCTTTTGATTTTATCTCCTGCACTTTGGTAACATTTCAAGAAATATGTTAAACCTTGTTTTAGTTTATAGATATACACTACCAGTCAAAAGTTTGGATACACCTTCTCATTCAGTGGTTTTTATTTGATTATACACTGCAGATACTGAAGACATCAAATAATGCATATGGAATTGTGTTCCAAACAAAAAGGTTCTAGTCTTCTGTATTCATCTACAATGTAGAAATAATACAAATAAAAAGTACTGAATGACAATTTGTGTTCAAACTTTTGACTGGTTGTGGTAGCAGGGTATCAGTATTGGGTCATTCCGTGTGGTTTCACCAGATGGTGGTTGCCGCACCATTTTCAAATTAGTCCTAAATTTGCATGCCATTAGATAGTCACAAAAGTATTTTCTATGCAAAATTGTAGGCCTGTAGCTCAAATAGTTTCTGAGTTGTGGGGGTCTGAAATTTTCAGAATCTGGGCTATAAAAAGCTTTGCCAGCGTTTTTTGCATCTTTAAGTGGTTATTTCTCAGCCTCTAGACATACCAGAGAGCTGTGAGTTGGTAAACAAGGCCTCTGCATGTAGCTAGTGCCCCACAAACATCCCCAGGTGTTTCCTTACACTCTGCAGGGCATGGGGGCTTGCTAAAAATGCTAAAAAATTAAGAGATACCTACTCACGAGTGGGGTTTGGGACCTTAAAAGCACTAGAAATACTGCACAGACGTGTTCTAACACCCCTGGGTTCCATTCTACACAAACCTGTGTGATAACTTAGCAAACTGGAGCTTTCTAGGTACCGCAGTTTGGAAAATATGAGCTCCCAAAGTTGGATGAGATTTTTAAATGGCTATTTTTGGTGGCAAAAATCTCAGTGTGGGACAGGTACCAGAGACCCCAAAATTTTCTACAAGACAGTTCTGTCTTCTTTCACTGTACAAAAAAGCAGCAGGGTTATATTTGAAGTTACTGAGATCTTCTTACTGAAAATGGCATGGGTAATGTCAAAATCGTTTTTTGCTTTTCAGTACTTTAAATTGGGATACAAGTATTAGTAGTCATTCCAATGGTAGTATTATGTATGTTTTGTTCTGTTTGAAATGTTAGTTGTTAAAGGTGACTACCTTCAAAAAGTGTAATGGTATCATGGTATATTTACCAAACCTCAGTTCGGAAAATATGAGCTCCCAAAGTTGGACGAGATTTTTAATTGGCTATTTTTGGTAGCAAAAATCTCGGTGTGGGACAGGTACCAGAGACCCTAAATTTTTCTACAAGACAGTTCCATCAAATTTAGGACTAATTTGAAAATGGTGCGGCAACCACCCCCAAGGAATATCTGGTCATTTCACCTGGAATGACCTTATTACTAATACAAATTTCTTTTGTTTTTTATCTCCCACTATTGTACCACATATTCACAAAAGCAGGCACTGATTTCTCTTTCCCTCCAAGTTGCACAATTGTTATTTTTCCATATTGTCTTGTAGAAATTACTAAGCATTTTGTACCTGATTCACACAGTAAATATTCAACTGTAAATTCTGGGTTGTATGACAAAGAGTTTAAAACAATATTCTATGACATTTACTTTTTTTTTTTTTTTTTTACAGATGGCTACATTTGCTGACACTTATTTATCTACATATTTTGAAAATCCCTAAAAAAATACATTTTAGAGTATCAAAACTTACACATTTTTAAGAATTTATCTTGAAAGTAATCTCTTAATCCTTTAAAATGTATTTGATATAACTACACCATTGTTTCTTCTAGAATGTGCTGATTAAGTAAGTCCCTGCCACATTCTCTACGCGTCCCTCTCACTTGGTGCAACTTCACAACTTCAGCTCCCTATCTCAGAACTTTGCTCAAACTGTAAAACCATTTTAAGCTATGCGATGGTAAGTTGTAATATTGGAGTAATTCAGCTAAGTTTGTTCTGAAGTCTCATACTGGTGAGACTGTCACCAGTATCTTGCAGTTTCAAAGTAGAAGTGCTCAGGCATGGTGTTGACTACTTTTTTCACTCATGATGTGTTTTGCAGCATATAAAAACACGGTGTGGACACGATAACAAGATTAAAAAAAGAAAGTAAAAATATTTGGATAATTATCTAGTTATCCAAATATTTTTACCTTTTATTCAGTCATATTTCGACATCCAAGTGGTTTCAGCTCCTCCAATGTGACAGTTTATAGTTTACTTTTGTCTTACCTTACAGAAAATTGCATACAATAAAATCTCCAAAACAAAACATTGAGTCCTAAGAAACAGTGAAAACAGTTTTTTCCCCCACTATTTTATAGAGTTACAGCCCTGTTTTAAATATTGATCACAGTCACATGTTTTGATTTATTCATTTCTGTTCTTACAGCTGACATATAGTTAGTTCCAGTAAAATAAAAACGTCATCTGCTGTCAAACTGACTTTAGTCATTACTAAAAGTGAGGGGAATAAAAAGAAAATATTACTGAGGGAGACATTTTTACGTTTTTACAAAAAGGTGCTCCATATGCTATCAGTAGAGATAACTGAAAAACAATATCAGAGTTAGAATTGCTTTAATAATCCTAGAAGGAAGGTGCATTGTAAACAGTTGCTCAAATATGTGACAGCTCCAAAGTTTTACCAGAATGCAAGAAATATGATACAATACTAGAATACAAGAAAACACTCAAAGACAAGTTACCATTGAGACACATTATTGTACCATGTCAACACATTTAAACCTACACACACACACACACACACACACACACACACACACACACACACACACACACACACACACACACACACACACACATGTTTGTACTTCTATCTTAGTGAGGACATCCATATGCGTAATGCATTTCCTAGAGCCTTATCCTAACCTTAACCATCACAACTGATTGCCTAAACTTAATCCTTACCCTAACCCTAACCAAACCTCAATTCATACCTGTTCTCTAAAAACAAGTCTTCACCCTCAAACATGGCTGTTTCAAAGTGAGGACCGGCCAAAATGTCCTCACTTTGTAAAAATGTCCTCACTTTGATAGTTAAATGCAGAAATGGTACTCACCATGTAGCAAGTACAAGAACACACACACACACACACACACACACACACACACACACACACACACACACACACACACACACACACACACACACACACACACAGCCCAACATCTGTTTTACAACAAACAAATTCTTCTGTAAAAGCCTGGAACAAATGCTGAATGAAATAACACATTTTTATCTGTTTGCATCATGGAAAAAATGGAGTGAAAATGATACCCCGAGTATTTAAAAACACATACCACAAGTAATGTTTATGCAGAAAGAAATGGTAGTTGATTTCTATCTATGTCCATTCTTGCGTTTAAATACTCTGTTGCTGCTTAAGCATTGTTGCACAGAATGTAGCAAAAGCCATGAACCACATTCAGCATCACTGTCACAGCAATTCATACAGTAGAGCAGCTGGTATGTGCAGAGAACATGTGGAAGCATTTATAAATACAAACATCCTATAGGACAAGCCTCCATTAATCCTCTGAGTCAGAGTTTAGCATGCTGAAAAAGTCTGAAAATACACAACACACAAGCCTGCACTCATAAACGTAAACTTGTATGCACAAAACTGGTGCTGTCCAAACTGTCGTTGCTCTCTCGTCAAATATGTTGGGGAAGCAGGACTCGACCAGCTGGCTAAACCATCATTCTTCAGTGTTTTGGTTCCACTTGTTAGTTAATGAAAACTTTGTGTTTTGTTGTCAGGGCTTAAATTACAACTTCCCGTTTTTATTGCTTTGCAGCTTCAGGGCCAGCTTACTCCTGCTTATGTCACTGCCAGATGTTTATGGTAGTTTAGATCTAATAGTTTAATTTCCCCAGAAACAAAGATGTGATACCATTCAACCGGTGCAATGTGCTTGTTGTTAAGTATTAAGTAAAAAATCAGTGTACTTTCATAAAACGAACATTTTTCCGGACATCTCTGTGTCTTCAGTTTTCAGGAAGGTGGACAACCTGTCCAGTGAGGAATCAGTCTACCAAAAGAAGATCAACAAGGCCCAGCAGGGAATAGATGGTAAAGTAGAAAGATTAACTTACAATTGGCCATTTTTATACTGACTCAGGTTAATAAACTATTCTTTTTTCACACAGAAAACAAATTTTTCTAAAATTTCATGTTAAAACATGTAGATGTTTTGTTTTCAGTGCAAGATTTTGCTATAAGTACATTCTCAAAGCAGCTACATTTGCTATTCTGTGGGACAATTTGAAAGAAGTTGATTGTTCCTATATCGAATTATCAAAAGGCTATAAAAAAAAAGGTTCTAAAAATTCACAGTGCAGCACAGTACTTCTCCAAAAACCACAGGCACATTTAGAGATGGGTTGAGGACTAAATGTTTACTCAGGATTAAGGATTGGGTAGAGACCATAGACAAGATGGATCTCCTCGTGTTTCTTTATGTCTCAGATTTGAGGTCCATGCCAAACTGTTCAGGCTGCCTTGATGTAACTCTGTACAGCAAAGAGATCAGCAAACTGAAGAAAGAGTTTGAAGACATCCAGAGAATGATACTGGGACAGGAGCAGGTATGGATGATCTAAAAAGAGGCTCACATAGCAAAGGTATTGATTTTGTTCAACCAACAGTTCAAACCCCAAGGGCAATCAATTTGTAACAATATAAAGAAAACAAAAGCAGAAAACCTCTCCAAATCCTGATCTTATTCATGTCCCTCTCCAGGTCCTGGACCAGGCCTCCCAGACCCAGGGCACCCTGAAGTCCACCAGCAATAGGCTGACGCGTGAGAGTCAAAACCACCTCATGTCGATCAAGCTTCTCAACCAATCACTGCAAAGGTACCTGGATCGTGTGGAGGGCTGGAAGGATGTGATTGAGGAAACAGAAGAGAAGATGAAAACGTTGACAGAAGATCAGTATGACATCAAAGCAACAGCACAGCAAGTTAACACAACAGTGGCACTCAGGTAACTACAAAGCTGGAGGAAGACAGATGAATAGATTAACACCGATCATGCATAACATTATGACCACTGACAGGTGAAGTGAATAACACTGATTATCTCTTCATCATGGCATCCGTTAATGGGTTCGATATATTAGGCAGCAAGTGAACACTTTGTCCTCAAAGTTGGTGTGTTTGAAGTAGGAAAAATGGCTGAGCATAAGGATTTGAGCGAGTTTGACAAGAACCAAATTGTGAGTCTTGACGACTTTATCAGAGCATCTCCAAAAGTGCAGCTCTTGTGGGGTATTCCTAGTCTGCAGTAGTCAGTATCTATCAAAAGTGGTCCAAGGAAGGAACAGTGGTGAACCAGCAAAGGTTTATGACAGGATCATGGGTGGTCAAGGCTCATTGATGCACGTGGGGAGTAAAGGCTGACCAGTGTGTTCCGATTCAACAGATGAGCGACTGTTGCTCAAATTACTGAAGAAATTAGTGCTGGTTCTGATAGAAAGGTGTCTGAATACACAGTACATCACAGATTGTTATGTATGGGCTGCATAAGCACAGACCAATCAGTGTGGCCCTGTGCATGGGCATCGCCAAAAGAACCAACAATGGGCACATGAGAACTAGACCACTGAACAATGGAAGAAGGTGGCCTGGTCTGATGATTACATTTTCTCTTACATCATGTGGATGACTAGTTGCGTGTGCATCATTTACCTGGAGAACACATAGCATCAGGATGCACTATGGGAAGAAGGCAAGCCGGGGGAGGCAATGTGATATTTTGGGGAATGCTCTGCTGGGAAACCTTGGGTCCTGCCATCCATGCAGATTTCACTTTGATACGTACCACCTACCTAAGCATTATTGCAGAGCATGTACACCTTTTCATGGAAACAGTATTCCCTGATGGCTGTGGCCTCTTTCAGCAGAATAATGTGCCATGCCACAAAGCAAAGATGGAGGCCCCACCCAGATAGCAAACTATGGGTGAATCAATGTTGAATCTATGTTGAGACCTAACGTAGAAATTATACAGAAAGCGCAAGGTTGATAAAATGTTGAGTCAACGTTTGCTTACATAGATTATATGTTTGCAAACAAAGATTCAACATTAATTAAACGTTGACCTGTCAAACATTTTAATTAAACCAAAATACAATGTAGATTCAATGGCATCTTTTAAACACAAACTTCAATGTTGACAAAATGTTGTTGAATCAACGTTGATCCAACCATCAATCTTCAACCGTAACCACAATTCAACCTTCTTAACCCTAATTCAACATTGATTTAACATCTTTTGCTAGCTGGGTGAAGTGTGATTTATGGTTGAAAAGCAAACGTTGACTCAACATTTTATCAACCTTGCGCTTTCTGTATAATTTCTACGTTAGGTCTCAACATAGATTCAACATTGATTCACCCATAGTTTGCTATCTGGGCACCCTGAAACTTCCAAGACTTCAAGGACCTGCTGCTGATTATGATGCCAGATACCATGGCCCACTTTCAGGGATCTAGTGGAGTCCATACCTTGATAGGTCAGGGCTGTTTTGACAGCAAAAGGTGGACCTTCACAATTTTAAGCAGGTGGTCATAATGTTATGCCTGATTGGTGTGTATTCTAAACACAAATGTCAATTGTTGATACACTCAGTCTTCAGATTTTAATGAACAGAACATTTCTTATCAGCAGCATGAACACATGTTTTAACAGCCTCTATCTATACACAAGATCATTAAAATTGTGTCTCAGTAGCTGTGCAGTATGTGGACATGACATTTTTAGTCAGTGTCATACTATACATGCAGTCAGAGCTCTGCTGGGATCCACATAATGTAAATTTCATCATCTGCCCAAGTCCCTAAGTCCATATTGCCATTGTAACCTCATGGTCACAATTTATGGCCTGCACACAGATGTCCTGCAAAGGTTTGCATGCACAAAATTTCTGATTTTTGTGTATTCATTATCACTGACACATTTTCAGCCAATTGCTAACATAAGCACCCTAACAAGTTCACAATATATTAAAGTAAGCACAAAATTCAACAGAGGCTGATGGGAATGCCACTGGTTTCAACACCAAAGTATTACTACAATTCAGGGCCGGACTGGGAAAGAAATTCAGGCCGGGAGATTTCCAATCAGTCAGGCCACTTCCGCCACCGCAAGGGTTGTGTCACGTGGGATAATGCACCAAAATTTTGTTTTTTTTCCTTCCAAAAATATGCCTTTTACAGTTATGTTATAGCAATTACAACACTACTAAACAGACAGTAAGTCTATTAAACACAACCATAACGACAGCTCCATACAGTCCAGTACTTTTCTCTTCTGTAATCTCTTCACTACCCTCACCAATTTTTCCAATGTTTTCCTTTTCCTATAACATGTGGAATTAAAAAAATATGTATTATTTTGTCAGCAAATCATTTAGATGTCAGCTGGTCATAGCTAATAGTATATGCAAACACCAATTTTCATTTTAATTCAATTCAATTCAATTCAATTTTATTTATATAGTGTCAATTACAGTCAAATCGTCTCAAGATGCTTTACAGAACCCAAATGCCTGACCCCCAGAGCAAGCCCAAAGGCGACAGTGGCAAGGAAAAACACCCTTTTAACAGGGAAGAAACCTCGAGCAGAACCCGGCTCTATATAGGGGGGACCCATCTGCCTGCTGGCCGGGCGGGTTGAGAAGGACAGAAGAGGGCAAGGGGGAGGGATGGGAGAAGAGGGAGGGGTGGGAAAGCAAGGAAAACACAACACACATTTGGATACATGCATGACAGGATATGTGACACAGACAAAGTATAAGCTAACATTGAAAACTGACTCATAATTTACTCTTATGATGTACGGCTCTGACATTAAACATACTCCATATATAGCTAGCAGTAAAATTCAAAAAGTATGTAAGTTAGCATAACAGTACAGCGAAGGGAATGCAGAGTTGACTGGTGGAAAAAGGGAGTTGGAAGCAGAGGGCTGGAGGAAGGTCAGCAGCAGCATCCCACAGTGGACATGATGGAGACTGGACCAGGTGGTGGAACATCAACCGCAGATCTGAAGCATCCAGCTCTGGGACCAGGGACACTCGGAGAAATAGCACCGGGGGAAACAGAGTGAATGTACTGCAATAACGGTATACATATTAAATGTAAAGGTAGATAGAGAAGGGCTCAGTGCGTCAAGAAAAGTCCCCCAGCAGCCTAGGCCTATAGCAGCATGACTAGAGGCAGAACGAAGGGACGTCCAAGAGGGAGTCAGCTGTGCAAATGAAGACACAAGCCGAACCCCTGTGGTTCACCCAGTCAGCCCCAACTATAAAATTTGTCAAAAAGGAACGTTTTAAGCCTGGTCTTAAAAATAGAGAGGGTGTCTGCCTCCCGAACCCAAACTGGGAGCAGGTTCCACAGGAGAGGCGCCTGATAACTGAAGGCCCTGCCTCCCATTCTACTTTTAGAAATTCTAGGAACAACAAGTAAGCCTGCAGCTTGAGAACGAAGAGTTCTACTTGGATAATAAGGTACTATCAGATCTTTAAGATATGATGGAGATTGGTTATTAAGAGCTTTATATGTCAGAAGAAGGATTTTAAATTCTATTCTGGATTTAACAGGAAGCCAGTGAAGAGAAGCAAGTATAGGGGAAATATGATCTCTTTTGCTAACTCCTGTCAGTACTCTCGCAGCAGCGTTTTGGATCAACTGTAGATGTTTGAGAGAGCTATTTGGACAACCCGATAATAAGGAATTGCAATAGTCAAGCCTGGAGGTAACAAAAGCATGAACTAATTTTTCTGCATCACTCTGAGACAGAATGTTCCTGATTTTTACAATATTACGCAGGTGAAAAAAGGAAGTCCTACAGACTTGCTTTATGTGTGAGTTAAAGGACATGTCCTGGTCAAAAATAACTCCAAGATTCCTCACAGTAGTACTGGAGGCCAATGTGATGCCATCCAGAGTAACTGTTTGCTTTGAAAGCGAGTTTCTAAGATGTTTGGGGCCAAATACAATGACTTCAGTTTTGTCTGAATTTAGCAGTAGGAAGTTAAAAGTCATCCAGGTTTTAATGTCCTTAAGACAATCTTGCAGTCCAGCTAACTGATCAGTTTCATCTGGCTTCATAGATAAATACAATTGTGTGTCATCTGCATAACAATGGAAGTTAATACAATGCTTCCTAATAATATTGCCTAAAGGAAGCATGTATAATGTGAAAAGTATCGGTCCTAAGACAGAACCCTGAGGAACTCCATGATTAACTTTAGTATGCTCAGAAGAGTTATTGTTGACATGCACAAACTGGAACCTATCTGATAAGTAGGATTTAAACCAGTCCAATGCTGTCCCTTTAATGCCAATTGAATGTTCTAGACGCTGTAATAAAATGTTGTGGTCGATTGTGTCAAACGCTGCACTAAGATCTAACAAAACAAGTATAGAGACTAGTCCATTATCTGATGCTATGAGAAGGTCATTAGTAACTTTCACTAGAGCTGTTTCTGTGCTATGATGCACTCTGAAGCCTGACTGAAACATTTCAAACAAATTATTCCTTTGTAAGTGTTCACATAATTGATTTGCAACTGTTCTTTCCAGAATTTTAGAGAGAAATGGTAGGTTGGATATCGGTCTATAGTTAGCTAACACATCTGGATCTAAAGTGGGCTTTTTAAGCAAAGGTTTGATGACAGCAACCTTAAAAGCCTGTGGTACATAGCCTGTTACTAGAGAGAGATTAATCAGATCTAACATTGAAGAATTAATTAAATGTAAAATCTCCTTGAAGAGTCTAGTTGGGATAGGATCTAAAAGACATGTTGATGGTTTGGATGTAGAAACGGTTGAAATTAGTTCAGAGAGACATATAGGAGTGAAGAATTCTAAAGATTCATCAGGTCTAACAGCCAATTCAAAAGCATCTGTGACATTTGTAGGAAGGGCCAGATTAATTTTATCTCTAATCATAACTATTTTATGTGTAAAGAAGCTCATGAAGTCGTTACTGGTTAAAGCTAAAGGAATACAAGGTTCAACAGAGCTCTGACTCTTTGTCAGCCTGGCTACAGTGCTAAAGAGAAACCTAGGGTTGTTATTGTTCTCATCTATTAAAGATGAAAAATAAGTTGTCCTGGCATTACGAAGAACTTTTTTATAGATTACTAGACTATTTTTCCAAGCCACATACACGACCTCTGAATTAGTGGAATACCACTTTCTTTCTAGCTTTCGGGATGCCTGCTTTAAAGTCCGCAGCTGGGAATTATACCAAGGAGCAAGTCTTCTCTGAGATATAACTTTCTTTTTTACAGGTGCAACACTATCAAGAGTTGTACGCAGTGAGGCTGAAGCATTATTAACATAATAATCCACTTCTGTGGGGGTAAAATAATAATATTTGCCTTCTGATTTATCAGTAAACGTTGCTGAAGTAAACAGTGAGGGTATTATTTCCTTAAATTTAGATACTGAATTGTCAGACAAACACCTACTGTAATGATATTTGTTCTCAGCTGCTAAACAATCCTTTACTTTAATTGAAACGTTATCATAAAATGGTCAGAAAGAAGAGGGTTCTGGGGAAATACTGTTAACTCTTCAATTTCTATGCCATAAGTCAGGACAAGGTCAAGAGTGTGATTAAAACTATGAGTTGGTTTATTTACATGTTGAGAAAACCCAATTGAGTCTAATAATGAATTAAAAGCTGTTGTAAGGCTGTCGCTGTCTATGTCAACATGAATGTTAAAGTCACCCACAATAATAACTTTGTCTGAACTGAGCACTAATTCAGATAAAAAGTCTGAGAATTGAGATAAAAACTCAGAATAAGGAGCAGGAGGACGATATATAACAACAAATAAAACTGGTTTCTGAGCTTTCAAATTTGGATGAGAGAGACTAAGAGTGAGATTTTCAAATGAGCTGTAATCAGGTTTAGGCCTCTGGTTCAATTTAAACTAGAATGGTAGATTGCTGCTACTCCTCCTCCTCGGCCTGTGATTCGAGGAATATGACAGTTAATATGACTAGGGGGAGTTGATTCGTTTAGGCTAACAAATTCTTC
This sequence comes from Acanthochromis polyacanthus, assembly GCF_021347895.1. Lineage (NCBI taxonomy): Eukaryota > Metazoa > Chordata > Actinopteri > Pomacentridae > Acanthochromis > Acanthochromis polyacanthus. The sequence continues at coordinate 24,163,780 of NC_067128.1, read as the reverse complement.
CTGCTGCAACCAGGTTTCAGTCAAACAGAACAAATCAATCTGGTGATCAGTTATCAACTCATTTACTAGCAGAGATTTAGACGAGAGAGATCTAATATTTAACAGACCACATTTAATTTTCCTGTCTCTGTGCTCTGTTGAAATAGTGGTATTAATTTTTATTAAATTTTTGTGGTTACTATTTCTTTTGTATATTTTTGATTTGTGTAATTTATTGAATTTTGGTGGTCGGGGGACAGACACAGTCTCAATAAAGTTAACTGAATTACTGGAGGGTGACAGCTGTGAGGAAACTGCAGAGAGGTGTGTAACACTACAACTCTGCATCCTGGTCTTAACTCTGGGTTGTCATGCTTTAGGAGTACTAATAAATCAGCCATATTCCTAGAAATGAGAGCTGCACCAGCCAAAGTGGGATAGATGCCGTCTCTCCTAATCAGACCAGGTTTTCCCCAAAAAGAGCTCCAATTATCAATTAAAGCTGCAAGCAGGATTGGGCGGGACCTCGCCCCGCCCCCCCACGCGATCAGCAAGCAAGTGTTATCACTGACCGACGATGAAACCCAGAGGAGTTCCTGTGCCGGAATATTGTACGGTTTCAGAGGAGATAATGTTTAAAAGGGTTTGCATATTTAAGGTTATAGCGCCCCCTAGATTGAAGATAACTCAAATTCATCGACAGGTTTTCGTAGAGCTCAAGTAGATGAACGCGTGAGTGGTGGTTGCATGTCTCTACGACATTCCTGTGCAAAGAGCTGAGGCCATTTGTTATCTTTTCAGTATTTGTGTCCCTAGGTGGCGCTACAAAGTTTTTCAAGATATTTTTGCAGGATATAGAAATTTTCAGGGACTGCACCTGCGTCCCAAATTTCAGCAAAATCCATGAACGCTTAGGGGTTGAAATTGAAGCGAAACATGGTTTCAGGTAAAGACAAACTTTGACAGCTTATAAAGGAAAACTAGACAAGTTAGCATTTTTCTTTTGATAACTTTTGTTTTGCTGGGTATTCACTATAATCTGTCCAAATATGAAGCCGGAATATGCTACGGTTTCGGAGGAGATAATCTTTAAAGAGTTTTCATAATTGGGTTATAGCGCCCCCTAGATTGAAGATAACACAAATCTATCGGACAGGTTTTCGTAGAGCTTGAGTGGGAGAACGTGCCTGCCAAATTTCACAAAAAGTTATGCACGTTTAGGGGGTCAAATTAAGCGAAACACGGTTTCAGGTGAAGACAAAATTTGACAGCTTATAATACAAAAACTAGAAAAGTTAGCCTTTTTCTTTTGATAACTTTTGTGTGGCTGGATATTCAGTATAATCTGTCTAAATATGAAGCCGAAATATTGTACGGTTTCGGAGGAGATAATGTTTAAAGAGTTTTCATATTTTGGGTCATAGCGCCCCCTAGATATAAGATAGCTCAAATCCGTCTATAGGATTTCGGAGAGCACGAGCAGACGAACGCGTGAGTGGTGGTTGCATGTCTCTACGACATTCCTGTGCGCAGAGCTGAGGTTTATTGTGATTTATACAGTTTTTTTGTGTCCCTAGGTGGCGCCATAGAGTTTTTCCAGAATTTGTTTTCAGAATATTGAAATTTTCAGCAGACCGGACCTGCGTACCAATTTCAGCAAAATACATGCACGTTTAGGGGGTCAAATTAAGCGGAAACATGGTTTCAGGTGAAGACAAACTTTGACAGCTTATAAAGAAAAACTAGACAAGTTAGCCTTTTTCTTTTGATAACTTTTGTTTGGCTGGATATTCACTATAATCTGTCCAAATATGAAGCCGGAATACTGAACGGTGTCGGAAGAGATAATCTTTGAATGGTTTTCATATTTGGGGTTATAGCGCCCCCTAGCTTGACGATAGCTGGAATCGTTCGGACAGGTTTTCGTAGAGCTCGAGCGAGCGAACGTGCGTGCAAAATTTCATGTAAAGTTAAGCACGTTTAGGTGGTCAAATTGAAGCGAAACATGGTTTCAGGTGAAGACAAACTTTGTTAGCTTATAAAGAAAAACTAGGCAAGTTAGCTTTTTTTTGATAACTTTTGTTTGGCTGGATATTCACTATAATCTGTCCAATATGAAGCCAGAATATTGTACGGTTTCGGAGGAGATAATCTTTAAAGGGTTTTCATATTTGGGTTATAGCGCGCCCCCCTAGATTGAAGATGGCTCAAATTGGGCTGACAGGTTTTCGTAGAGCTCGAGCGACGAACGCGTGAGTGGTGGTTGCGTGTCTCTACGACATTCCTGTGCAGAGAGCTGAGGTTATTTGTGATTTTTGAAATTTTCGTGTCCCTAGGTGGCGCTATAGAGTTTTTTCAGAATTTGTTTTCAGAATATTGAAATTTTCGCATGACCCGACGTGCGTGCCAAATTTCATAAAAAGTTATGCACGTTTAGGGGGTCAAATTAAGGGAAACGTGCGGGGAAGAATAATAATAATAATAATAATAAAGCTGCAAGCAGCATTGGGCGGGACCTCGCCCGTCCCCCCCCGTGCCGTCGGCAAGCAAGTGCCATCCGTGACCGAAGATGAAAGCCAGAGGAGTTCCTCTGCCGGAATATTGTACGGTTTCGGACGAGATAATGTTCAAAGGTTTTGCATATTTTGGTGTATAGCGGACCCGAGGTAGAAGATAGCTCAAATCCATTGACAGGTTTTCGTAGAGCTCGAGCAGACGAACGTGTGAGTGGTGGTTCCGTGTCTCGACGACATTCCTGTGCGAAGAGCTGAGGTCATTTGTGATTTATGCGTTTTTTGTGTCCCTAGGTGGCGCTATAGAGTTTTTCCAGAATTTGTTTTCAGAATATTGAAATTTTCAGCAGACCGGACCTGCGTACCAAATTTCAGCAAAATACATGCACTTTTATGGGGTCAAATTAAGCGAAACATAGTTTCTGGTGAAGACAAGCTTTGACAGCGTATTAAACAAAAACTGGACAAGTTAGCCTTTTTCTTTTGATAACTTTTGTTTGGCTGGATATTCACTATAATCTGTGCAAATATGAAGCCGAAATATTGTACGGTTTCGGAGGAGATAATCTTTAAAAGTTTGCATATTTCAGGTTATAGCGCCCCCTAGATTGAAGATAGCTGAAATTAGGACAGGTTTTCATAGAGCTCGAGCAGATGAACGCGTGAGTGTTGGTTGCATGTCTGTATGTCATTCTTGTGCGAAGAGCTGAGGCCATTTGTGATTTTTGCAGTTTTTGTGTCCCGAGGTGGCGCTATAAAGTTTTTCCAGATTTGTTTTCAGGATATTGAAATGTTCAGCACACCGGACCTGCGTCCCAAATTTCAGCAAAATACATGCATGTTTAGGGGGTCAAATTAAGCGGAACATGGTTTCAGGTGAAGACAAACTTTGACAGCTGATAAAAGAAAAACTAGACAAGTTAGCCTTTTTCTTTTGATAACTTTTGTTTGGCTGGATATTCACTATAATCTGTGCAAATATGAAGCCCGAATATTGTACGGTTTCGGAGGAGATAAAGTTTTAAGGGTTTTCATATTTTGGGTTTTAGCGCCCCCTAGATTGACGACAACTGAAATCGTTCGGCAGGTTTTCGTAGAGCTCGAGCGGTCGAACATGCGTGCAAAATTTCTTATAAAGTTATGCACGTTTAAGGGGTCAAATTGAAGCGAAACATGGTTTCAGGTGAAGACAAACTTTGTTAGCTTATCAAAGAAAAACTAGACAAGTTAGCATTTTTCTTTTGATAACTTTTGTTTGGCTGGATATTCACTATGATCTCTCCAAATATGAAGCCAGAATATTGTACGGTTTCAGAGGAGATAATCTTTAAAGGGTTTTCATATATTGGGTTATAGCGCCCCCTAGATTGAAGATAGCTCAAATCATTCGGACAGGTTTTCATAGAGCTCGAGCAGTCGAATGTGCGTGCAAAATTTCATGTAAAGTTAAGCACGTTTAGGTGGTCAAATTGAAGCGAAACATGGTTTCAGGTGAAGACAAACTTTGTTAGCTTATAAAAGAAAAACTAGACAAGTTAGCTTTTTTTTGATAACTTTTGTTTGGCTGGATATTCACTATAATCTGTCCAAATATGAAGCCAGAATATTGTACGGTTTCGGAGGAGATAATCTTTAAAGGGTTTTCATATTTTGGGTTATAGCGCCCCCGAGATTGAAGATGGCTCAAATTGGGCTGACAGGTTTTCGTAGAGCTCGAGCCGACGAACGCGTGAGTGGTGGTTGCGTGTCTCTACGACATTCCTGTGCAGAGAGCTGAGGTTATTTGTGATTTTTGAAATTTTCGTGTCCCTAGGTGGCGCTATAGAGTTTTTTCAGAATTTGTTTTCAGAATATTGAAATTTTCGCATGACCCGACGTGCGTGCCAAATTTCATAAAAAGTTATGCACGTTTAGGGGGTCAAATTAAGGGAAACGTGCGGGGAATAATAATAATAATAATAATAATAATAATAATAATAATTAAAGCTGCAAGCAGCATTGGGCGGGACCTCGCCCGTCCCCCCCGTGCCGTCGGCAAGCAAGTGCCATTCGTGACCGAAGATGAAAGCCAGAGGAGTTCCTCTGCCGGAATATTGTACGGTTTCGGACGAGATAATGTTCAAAGGTTTTGCATATTTTGGTGTATAGCGGACCCGAGGTAGAAGATAGCTCAAATCCATTGACAGGTTTTCGTAGAGCTCCGAGCAGACGACGCGGTGAGTGGTGGTTCCGTGTCTCGACGACATTCCTGTGCGAAGAGCTGAGGTCATTTGTGATTTATGCGTTTTTTGTGTCCTAGGAGTGGCGCTATAGAGTTTTTCCAGAATTTGTTTTCAGAATATTGAAATTTTCAGCAGACCGGACCTGCGTACCAAATTTCAGCAAAATACATGCACTTTTATGGGGTCAAATTAAGCGAAACATAGTTTCTGGTGAAGACAAGCTTTGACAGCGTATTAAACAAAAACTGGACAAGTTAGCCTTTTTCTTTTGATAACTTTTGTTTGGCTGGATATTCACTATAATCTGTGCAAATATGATGCCGAAATATTGTACGGTTTCGGAGGAGATAATCTTTAAAAGTTTGCATATTTCAGGTTATAGCGCCCCCTAGATTGAAGATAGCTGAAATTAGTTGGACAGGTTTTCATAGAGCTCGAGCAGATGAACGCGTGAGTGTTGGTTGCATGTCTGTATGTCATTCTTGTGCGAAGAGCTGAGGCCATTTGTGATTTTTGCAGTTTTTTGTGTCCCGAGGTGGCGCTATAAAGTTTTTCCAGATTTGTTTTCAGGATATTGAAATGTTCAGCACACCGGACCTGCGTCCCAGAACTTTCAGCAAAAACTTACATGCGATGTTTAGGGGGTCAACATTAGCGGAAACATGGTTTTCAGGTGGAAGACAACTGTTGCACGCTGATAAAAGCAAAACTAGACAGTGGTTAGGCCTATTTCCTTTGATAACTTTTTGTTTAGTGGCTGGGACTATCTCACTACTACATCTGTGAAATTGAGGCCCGAATATTGTACGGTTTCGGAGGAGATAAAGTTTTAAGGGTTTTCATATTTTGGGTTTTAGCGCCCCCTAGATTGACGACAACTGAAATCGTTCGGCCAGGTTTTCGTAGAGCTCGAGCGGTCGAACATGCGTGCAAAATTTCATATAAAGTTATGCACGTTTAAGGGGTCAAATTGAAGCGAAACATGGTTTCAGGTGAAGACAAACTTTGACAGCTTATAAAAGGAAAACTAGACAAGTTAGCATTTTTCTTTTGAGAACTTTTGTTTGGCTGGATATTCACTATGATCTCTCCAAATATAAAGCCAGAATATTGTACGGTTTCGGAGGAGATAATCTTTAAAGGGTTTTCATATTTTGGAGTATAGCGCCCCCTAGGTTGAAGATAGCTCAAATCTGTTCACAGGTGTTCGTCGAGCTCGATCAGACGAACGCGTGAGTGGTGGTTGCATGTCTTTAAAACATTCCTGTGCGAAGAGCTGAGGTTATTTGTGATTTATACAGGTTTGTTTGTGTCTCTAGGTGGCGCTATAGAGTTTTTCCAGAATTTGTTTTCAGAATATTGAAATTTTCAGCAGACCGGACCTGCGTACCAAATTTCAGCAAAATACATGCACGTTTAGGGGGCGAAATTGAAGCGAAACATGGTTTCAGGTGAAGGCAAAGTTTGACAGCTTATAAAAGAAAAACTAGACAAGTTAGCCTTTTTCTTTTGATAACTTTTGTTTGGCTGGATATTCACTATAATCTGTGCAAATATGAAGCCGAAATATTGTACGGTTTCGGACGAGATAATCGTTAAAAGGTTTGCATATTTCAGGTTATAGCGCCCCCTAGATTGAAGGTAGCTGAAATTAGTCGGACAGGCTTTCGTAGAGCTCGAGCGGTCAAACATGTGAGTGGTGGTTGCATGTCTCTACGACATTCCTGTGCAAAGAGCTGTAGCCTTTTGTGTTGCCCTTGTGGTTTGTTGCCGTTTGTCGTGTCCCTAGGTGACGCTATAGACTTTTTGCAGATTTGTTTTTCAGAATATCGAATTTTTCGCGTGACCCGACGTACGTGCCAAATTTCTCAAAAAGTTATGCACGTTTCGGGGGTCAAATTAAGCAAAATGTGGTAGACTTGTAAAATAATAATAATAATTAAAGCTGCAAGCAGCGTTGAACGGGTCCTCGCATACTTGCTGATCGGCGACCCCAAGCATCTCCACCAGGCAATGCTGCGACAAAGTGTGTATTTCGCGCTCATGGATGTTATACGAGGGCTGGGATTCTGAGCACTCAGGTCAAATTTCAGCAGATTGAGGGCATGGCCAGGCTATTTTTGCAGCACTTTCTGTCCATCCACCAGGTGCCGCTATCTCTGTGACATAGTGGTCTATGAAACTCATCAGGACTGGACTCTGATCAAACATGTAAAGTTTGAGGTAGATTGCAGCATGTACAGGGGATTTACACCAGACGTCCTGCTTCATGACGTAACATTAAAGTTCAGTTGGTCGCCATGGCCACGCCCTTTGAGTTTTGTGAACAATTTTCGCAAATATGCAACCTGAAGGCGTGTCTTATATATGTTCTCAAATTCGGGTGTTTTGGAGTTATTGCCTGTGAGAAATGAATTGTTGAAAATGACCAAAAACACCAAAAGTCTGACATTTAATTCAAAATGGCCGACTTCCTGTTGGGTTTAGAGAATGACTCCAAGAGACTTGTTTGTTTGCACTGACGTGCTACATATGCATGTCAAATTCATAGTCATAGGTGAAAGTCTGTGTGGAGGCTATTTTTTAAATGCTGTTGGGGGCGCTATGGTACATGCTGTGAATGTATTTTGGCCTATAAATGTGATCAGGACAGGAATGTGTTTAATCATGTGAGGTCTGAGGTAGATTGGAGCATGCAGAGGATAGTTAGGTAGCACTTGATGTTTCATGGCGAACCATCAAAATTCTGGAGGTCGCCATGTCCACACTCTTTGACTCTGGAAGAATCTTTTAATAACTTTTGATCATAACATCGTGTTGTATATCCTGGCAAAATTTCAGTTCTCGAGAGCTTAACCCCTCGGAGGAGTTCGCTCTCAAAAATGAAAAAAATACAGAAATTTTATCCACGTAATTCAAAATGGCGGACTTCCTGTTGCGTTTAGGGGATGGCTCCAAGAGGCTTTTTTGTGTGTCCTGGTGTACTCTATAGGCCTCCCAAATTTTGTGGATGTAGGTGAAACGTGCTGTCGGGGCTGTTTATTAAACATACTGCAGGGGGCGCGATAGCACATGCCCTGCAGAGATGCATACAGTGTTATTCCTTGAGACGCCTGTGATGTGTGTGTAAATTTTGGTGAGCTGTTGAACATTCTAAGCCTGTCAAAAAGTACTTTGTTTGTCACAACAACAACACGTTGCCACGGCAAAAGCATTTTATCAAATGCTAAAATCTTCACACTTTGCCATTGTCAGGGGGTCAAGACTGAGCTTACCAGTTTCCAGAAGGATATGACAAAGTTTGGAGCAATCATGCACGCAAATGTAATTTTTAAACTGCTTGTTACCAATAGGTGTCGCTCTGACTTTTTCTAAATTTTTCAGTGTGGATGTCCTCAAACTCGTTCTGGTGTCCAGCACATGAAGTTTGGGGCAGACAGGATCCTTTGCAGCTGAGTTATGAACACTACAATTTTCATGGCGAAACATCAAATTTTGCCGTCCCTCCACAGACACACCTTTCTATGATACGTCACCATTTTTTTGGGATTCATCATCAATGTGTTCAGGCTTATGTCACACATCTGAGGTGAATCTGAGCAACAGGCTAAGAATAGTACACGAATGTGTAAAAAATGTCAAATTCTTGATACCACAAGGTGGCGCTGTGACTGTCAATGAATCTTGCTGTATGGATGTTATCAAGGCAGGTCTCTGATCATACACGTAAAGTTTCATTCAGATCGGAGCATGTTCAGAGAGTTAGACAGCATTTCCTGTTTCATGGCGAAGGATCAAATTTCGACAGGCCGCCACGACCACACCCTTTGACTATGGACGAAGATTTTGATAACTTTTTCTCAGGAAGGCCTGCTGTATGTACTGGCCAAATTTCAGATGGCTACGACTTTCCCCGTAGGAGGAGTTCATCATAGATTTTGTACAGTTAACGCATGATGGCGCACTTCCTGTTGGGTGTAAAGCATGGCTGTGATTGACTTTTTTGTGTTTCCTGATGTGCTGCATATGCCTCCCAAATTTTTTAGCTCTCGCGCCAAATGCCCTCTGAGTTGGCCTAATACCACTTTTTAAAATTTTGTACAGGGCGCTATGGAGCCATTTTGGCACAAACCTCCACGTGCCCTAAAAAATATGAAATTTTTCGCCAGTTCTGATGTGTGTGCAAATTTTCATGACTTTTCGAGCATGTTCAGGCCCTGAAAAATGCAGTTGTTTTGGCAGAATAATAATAATAATTAAAGCTGCAAGCAGCATTGAACGGGTCCTCGCATCCTTGCTGGTCGGCGACCCCAAGCATGTCCACCAGGCAATGCTCCGACAGAGTATACTTAGGCCCATGAATGTGACGAGGGCTCCTGTAAATGTGATCAGGACAGGACTGCGTTTAATCATGTGAGGTGTGAGGTAGATTGGAGCATGCAGAGGATAGTTAGGTAGCACTTGATGTTTCATGGCGAACCATCAAAATTCTGGAGGTCGCCATGTCCACACCTTTTGACTCTGGAAGAATCTTTTAATAACTTTTGATCATAACATCGTGTTGTATATCCTGGCAAAATTTCAGTTCTCTAGACCTTAACCCCGAGGAGGACTGCGCTCTCAAAAATTCAAAAAATAGAGAAAATTTATCCACTTAATTCAAAATGGTGGACTTCCTGTGGGGTTTAGGGGATGGCTCCAAGAGGCTTTTTTGTGTGTCCTGGTGTGCTCTATATGCCTTTCAAATTTTGTGGATGTATGTGAAATGTGCTGCCGGGGCTGTTTATTAAACATACTGTAGGGGGCGCTATAGCATGCACAGTGCCAAGAACCATACCGTGTTCTTCCTTGGGTCGACTGTGATGTGTGTGGTAATTTTGGTGAGCTGTTGAGCATTCTAAGCCTGTCAAAAAGTACTTTGTTTGTCACAAAAACAACGCGTTGCCACGGCAACAGCATTTCATCAAATATCAAAATCTTCACACTGTGGTATTGTCTGGGGGTGAAGAATCAGCTGACCAATTTTCAGAATGATATGACAAACTTTGGAGCAATCATGCATGCAAATTTCTAAACTGCTTGTTACCAATAGGTGGCGCTATGACTTTTTCTAAATTTTTTAGTGTGGATGTCCTCAAACTGGTTCTGGTGTCCAGCACATGAAGTTTGGGGCAGATAGGATCCTTTGCAGCTGAGATATGAACACTTCAATTTTCATGGCGAAACATCAAACTTTGCCGTCCCGCCACAGACACGCCTTTTTATCACACGTCACCATTTTTTCTGTGATTCATCATCAGTGTGTTCAGGGTTATGTCACCACATCTGAGGTGAATCTGAGCAACAGGCTAAGAATAGTACATGAAAGTGTAAAAAATGTCAAATTCTTGTACCACAAGGTGGCGCTGTGACTGTGAATGAATCTTGCTATATGGATGTCATCGAGGCAGGTCTGTGATCATACATGTAAAGTTTCATTCAGATTGGAGCATGTTCAGGAGAGTTAGACAGCATTTCCTGTTTCATGGCGAAGGATCAAATTTCGACAGGCCGCCACGACCACACCCTTTGACTATGGACGAAGATTTTGATAAGTTTTTCTCAGGAAGGCCGGCTGTATGTACTGGCAAAATTTCAGATCGCTCAACTTTCCCCCGAGGAGGAGTTCATCATAGATTTTGTACAGTTAACGCATGATGGCGCACTTCCTGTTGGGTGTAGAGCATGGTCGTGATTGACTTTTTTGTGTTTCCTGATGTGCTGCATATGCCTCCAAAATTTTGTACCTCTCGACCAAATTCCCTCTGAGTTGGCCTAATACCATTTTTTAAAATTTTGTAGGTGGCGCTATGGAGCCATTTTGGCACACACCTCCACATGCCCTAAAAAATATGAAATTTTTCGCCAGTTCTGATGTGTGTGCAAATTTTCATGACTTTTCGAGCATGTTCAGACCCTCAAAAATGCAGTTCTTTTGGCAGGATAATAATAATAATAATAATAATAATTAAAGCTGCAAGCAGCGTTGGACGGGTCCTCACATCCTTGCTGGTCGGCGACCCCAGGCATGTCCACCAGGCAATTCTACGACTGAGAGTGTATTTCGGCCCATGAATGTCTCAAAGGTTGGATTCTGAGCACACAGGTCAAATTTCAGGCAGATTGGAGCATGGCCAGGCTATTTTTGCAGCACTTTCTGTCCATCCACCAGGTGGCGCTATCTCTGTGACTGTATAATGGTCTATGAAACTCATCAGGACTGGACTCTGATCAAATATGTAAAGGTTGCGGTACATTACAGCATGTACAGGGGATTTACACAAGATGTGCTGCTTCATGGCGTAACATTAAAGTTCAGTTGGCCGCCATGGCCACACCCTTTGAGTTTTGTGAACAATTTTCACAAATATGCAACCTGAAGGCGTGTTGTATATATTGTCCCAAATTCAAGTGTTTTGGAGTTATTTCCTGTGAGAAATGAATTGTTGAAAATGACTAAAAACACCAAAAATATGACATGAAATTCAAAATAGCGGACTTCCTGTTGGGTTTAGAGAATGACTCCAAGAGACTTTTTTGTTTGCACTGACGTCCTACATATGCATGTCAAATTTCATAGTTATAGGTGAAAGTCTGTGTGGAGGCTATTATTTAAATGCTTTAGGGGGCGCTATGGTACATGCTGTGAATGTATTTTGGCCTATAAATGTGATCAGGACAGGACTGTGTTTAATCATGTGGGGTCTGAGGTAGATTGGAGCATGCAGAGGATAGTTAGGTAGCACTTGATGTTTCATGGCGAACCATCAAAATTCTGGAGGTCGCCATGTCCACACTCTTTGACTCTGGAAGAATCTTTTAATAACTTTTGATCATAACATCGTGTTGTATATCCTGGCAAAATTTCAGTTCTCTCGAGCTTAACACCTCGGAGGAGTTCGCTCTCAAAAATTCAAAAAATAGAGAAAATTTGTCCACTTAATTCAAAATGGCGGACTTCCTGTTGGGTTTAGGGGATGGCTCCAAGAGGCTTTTTTGTGTGTCCTGGCCTCCCAAATTTTGTGGATGTTGGTGAAACGTGATGCCGGGGCTGTTTATTAAATATACTGCAGGGGGCGCTATAGCACATGCCCTGTGGAGATGCATACAGTGTTATTCCTTGAGACGACTGTGATGTGTGTGTGTAAATTTTGGTGAGCTGTTGAACATTCTAAGTCTATCAAAAACTACTTTGTTTGTCACAACAACAACACGTTGCCACGGCAACAGCATTTTATCAAATGCTAAAATCTTCACACTTTGGCATTGTCAGGGGGTAAAGACTGAGCTGACCAGTTTCCAGAAGGATATGACAAAGTTTGGAGCAACAATGCACGCAAATGTAAATTCTAAACTGCTTGTTACCAATAGGTGGCGCTATGACTTTTTCTAAATTTTTCAGTGTGGATGTCCTCAAACTGGTTCTGGTGTCCAGCACATGAAGTTTGGGGCAGATAGGATCCTTTGCAGCTGAGATATGAACACTTCAATTTTCATGGTGAAACATCAAAGTTTGCCGTCCCGCCACAGACACGCCTTTTTATGACACGTCACCATTTTTTCTGGGATTCATCATCAATGTGTTCAGGCTCATGTTACCACATCTGAGGTGAATCTGAGCAACAGGCTAAGAATAGAACATGAAAGTGTAAAAAATGTCAAATTCTTGATACCACAAGGTGGCGCTGTGACTGTGAATGAATCTTGCTATTTGAATGTCATCGTGGCAGGTCTGTGATCATACATGTAAAGTTTCATTCAGATCGGAGCATGTTCAGGAGAGTTAGACAGCATTTCCTGTTTCATGGCGAAGGATCAAATTTCGACAGACTGCCACGACCACACCCTTTAACTATGGAGGAAGATTTTGATAACTTTTTCTCAGGAAGGCCTGCTGTATGTACTGGCCAAATTTCAGATGGCTACGACTTTCCCCGTAGGAGGAGTTCATCATAGATTTTGTACAGTTAACGCATGATGGCGCACTTCCTGTTGGGTTTAGAGCATGGCTGTGATTGACTTTTTTGTGTTTCCTGATGTGCTGCATATGCCTCCCAAATTTGTAAGTCTAGACCAAATTCCTCTGAGTTGGCTTAATACCACTTTTTAAAATTTTGTAGGGGGCGCTATGGAGCTATTTTGGCACACACCTCCACATGCCCTCAAAAATATGAATTTTTCACCAGTTCTGATGTGTGTGCAAATTTTCATGACTTTTCGAGCATGTTCAGGCCCTGAAAAATGCAGTTGTTTTGGCAGAACAATAATAATAATTAAAGCTGCAAGCAGCGTTGAACGGGTCCTCGCATCCTTGCTGGTCAGCGATCCCAACCATGTCCACCGGCAATGCTACGACTGACAGTGTATTGAGGCCCCAGATGTGATGAGGGCTGGATTCTGAGCACACAGGTCAAATTTCAGGCAGATTGGAGCATGGCCAGGCTATTTTTGAAGCACTTTGTGTCCATCCACCAGGTGGCGCTGTCTCTGTGACTGTATAATGGTCGATGAAACTCATCAGGACTGGACTCTGATCAAACATGTAAGTTTGAGGTACATTACAACATGTACAGGGGATTTACACAAGACATCCTGCTTCATGGCGTAGCATTAAAGTTCAGTTGGCCGCCATGGCCACGCCCTCTGAGTTTTATGAACAATTTTCGCAAATATGGCAAATATGCAACCTGAAGGCGTGTCTTATATATTTTCCAAATTCAGGTGTTTTGGAGTTATTGTCACTGACAAATGAATTGTTGAAAATGACCAAAAACACCAAAAATCTGACATTTATTTCAAAATGGTCGACTTCCTGTTGAGTTTAGAGAATGACTCCAAGAGACTTTTTTGCTTGCACTGACGTGCTACATATGCATGCACATTTCATAGTTATAGGTGAAAGTCTGTGTGGAGGCTATTTTTTAAATGCTGTAGGGGGCGCTATGGTCCATGCTGTGAATGTATTTTGGCCAATAAATGTGATCAGGACAGGACTGTGTTCAATCATGTGAGGTCTGAGGTCGATTGGAGCATGCAGAGGATAGTTAGATAGCACTTGATGTTTCATGGCGAACCATCAAAATTCTGGATATCGCCATGGCCGCAGCCTTTGACTCTGGAAGAATCTTTTAATAACTTTTGATCAGGAGATTGTGTTGTATATCCTGGCAAAATTTGAGGTCTCCAGGAGTTAACCCTAGGAGGAGTTCGCTCTCAAAAATTCAAAAAATAGAAAATTTGTCCACTTAATTCAAAATGGCGGACTTCCTGTTGGTTTGGGATAGCTCCAAGAGGCTTTTTGTGCGTTCTGATGTGCTCTATATGTCTCCCAAATTCTGTGGATGTCGGTGATCATGCTGTCGGGGCTGTTTTTTAAACATACTGTAGGGGGCGCAATAGCACATGCCTGAGATGCATACATTCTTATTCCTTGAGATGACAGTGATGTGTGTAAATTTTGGTGAGCTGTTGAGCATTCTAAGCCTGTCAAAAACTACTTTGTTTGTCACAACAACAAAACGTTGCCACGGCAACAGCATTTTATCAAAATGTCAAAATCTTCACACTTTGGCATTGTCAGGGTGTGATGAATCAGCTGACCAATTTTCAGAATGATATGACAAGTTTGGAGCAATGGTGTGTGCAAATGAAATTTTAAACTTCTTGTTATCAATAGGTGGCGCTACAACTTTTCGGAAATTTTTGAGTGTGGATGTCCTCAGAGTGGCTTGGTGTCCAGCACATGAAGTTTGGGGCAGATAGGATGATTTGCTGAGATATAAACATTTTAGTCGTCCTGGCGAGACATCAAAATTCGCTGTGCCGCACAGACACGCCTTTTGATGACACATCCCATTTTAACTGTGAATCATCATCAACATGTTAAGGTTTATGTCACCACATTTGAGGAGAATCTGAGCAAGAGGCAAAGAATAATACATCAAAGTGTAAATATGACATTTTCTGTTGCCAGCAGGTGGCGCTCTGACTGAATGGATTTCATCATGTGGATGTGATCAGGGCAGGAATCTGATCATACATTGAAGTTAGGCAGATTGGAGCATGTTAAGGGCATTTACACAGCACTTGAAATTTCATGGCGAAGGATCAAAATTCCACAGACCGCCATGGACACGCCTTTGACTTTGGCAAAAGATTTTAATAACTTTTGCTCATTAAGGCCTCCTGTATGTACCGGTCGAATTTGACGCGAATTGGAGTTTCCCCCTAGAAGGAGTTCGCTCTGGAAAAAAATGAAAAATGGCAAAATCTGACATTCAACGTAAAACAGCTCACTTCCTGCTGGGTTTGGAATATGGCTGTCACTGACTTTTTGTTCAGTCTGATATGCTGCATATGTGTACCAAATTTGGTAGCTGTAGGTGAAACATGATGGCCGTGGGAAAGTGTAGGGGCGCTATGGAGCCATTTTGCCACACACCTCACAATTCCTTTAAAATATGAAATTTTTCACCAGTCCTGATGTGTGTACAAATTTTCATGAGTTTTGAGCATGTTTAGGCCCTCAAAAATGCAATTGTTCTGAGAGACAATAATAATAATAATAGTAGCGTTCCAATAGGCACCGTTGGTGCCTTGGACAGCCGGTGCCTTGCACCGGTCCTCGCACCTCGGTGCTCGGACCCTAATAAACCGTAGGGTTCCAATAGGGTCCTACGGCACCGTTGGTGCCTTGGACAGCCGGTGCCCTTGCACCGCCTGTCTCGGCACCTCGGTGCTCGGACCCTAAATAATAATAAAGAAGAATAAAAAACCCTCAGGTTCCAATAGGGTCCTAGGACGCTAGTGCCTTGGCAGTCGGTGCCTTGCACGCCTGTCCTCGGCACCCTCGGTGCTCGGACCCTAATAAGAAGAAAAATAAAAAACCCTAAGGTTCCAATAGGGTCCTAGGC
This sequence comes from Acanthochromis polyacanthus, assembly GCF_021347895.1. Lineage (NCBI taxonomy): Eukaryota > Metazoa > Chordata > Actinopteri > Pomacentridae > Acanthochromis > Acanthochromis polyacanthus. The sequence goes on along the minus strand of NC_067128.1, from coordinate 24,148,114 downwards.
ACCGTGGTGCCTTGGCCAGTCGGTGCCCTTGCACCGCCTGTCCTCGGCACCCTCGGTGCTCGGACCCTAATAATAATAATAAAACCTAAGGTTCAATAGGTCCTTTGGCACCGTTGGTGCCTTGGACAGCGGTGCCTTGCACCGCCTGTCCTCGGCACCTCGGTGCTCGGACCTAATAAGAAGAAGAAGAAGAAACCGAGCAAATACAAGGGTCTCGCCAGCTCGCTGGCCAGCTCCGCTGGCCTGCTTCGCTGGCTCGGTCCTAATAATAATAATAAGAAACGAGCAAATACAATAGGGTCTCGCCAGCTCCGCTGGCCTGCTTCGCTGGCTCGGTCCCTAATAATAATAAGAAACCGAGCAAATACAATAGGGTTCGCCAGCTCCGCTGGCCTGCTTCGCTGGTCGGTCCCTATAATATAATAATATAATAACTCGCAAATACAATAGGGTCTCGCAGCTCCGCTGGCTGCTTCGCTGGCTCGGTCCTATAAAACCGAGCAATACAATAGGGTCTCGCCATCGCTGGCTCGCTGGCCTTCGCTGGTCGGTCCTAATATAGAGAAACGAGCAAATAGGGTCTCGCCAGCTCCTGGCTCGGTCCTTAAAGCCCACGTCGTTTGACACACATAGAAACCAGCGGCAAAAACGACAGCGTAAAATGTTCGTGGTAGATCAGGCAAGGGTCCAGAGAAACTACGGAGTTCGACATGGTTTTGGCGAAAGTACACAGATGCCACGCTAATTTGGTGACCTCCGATTGGCGTAACGGGTTCGTTGCCGACGTGAATAAATCTTATATTTACGATTATCTTTAGCCAGCAGTTTCAAATTTGCTTCTATGTCGCTCTGGCCCTGGGAGGCATTTAACTATGGTCGCTGTGTCGCTGGCTTCACGTTTTGACTATGGAGCTGCCAATGATCAGAGTTGGTTTCTCAGCGGGTGAGTCGCTGAGCGGGGAAAAACGATTAGAACATGAAGCGGTTTGTGGTGAGCCGGGACAGCAGGCTTGAGTTAGGACTGTTTTTCCTACGAACTGTCACCATCCCGTGTTCGGTGCTGCTAAGGGAGGCTACAGATGCTACACTAGCTAAGCTATTGCGGCCGCACCGGCTAAGGGGCCTGGCTAGCTGCTAGCGGGTTATTTTCCATGGTGCGGAGCCGGTTCCAATTCGGAGAGCCTCGCCTCCAGTCATACAAAAGGCTGCCTTATTACATATCGTTATCACTAAAGGAGGCAGAGGAATAATAAACATGTGCACACTGAGCAGGAGAGGGAGAGAGAGGGAGAGGAAGGCAGAAGCAGAAGCATGCTAACAACACACAGTGCTGAACAGGAAATGACGCAATACTCACCGTAAGTCAGACGTCGCCTGAGACCAGTGATGCAGTCACAGCCCCAAGTGATGAGAGCTGTAGAGATTTATAACTGAAATTGTAAGTCCTGCTTATCTCCTGAAGGGGGGTCTCAATGTTTTCAGGCTTCTGCAACCACTGACACCTGTGGAGCTTATTTGGGCCAGACATTTTTTATTATTTTTGGCTTTTGAAGTCTGATGAGCATTTGTGGAAGACCGACCGTTTGTAAACTTATTGAAGTAGCAGATCATTTATTTCAACTGTCACTGCTGGACCTGGGGGGTTGATGAAGGTGTTATTTATAAACTTTGCCCTTCCTCCTCGAGCAACCTTTCTTTCTTCTCTCCTCTCATGTCACCTTTTCTCTTCGTCTTTTCTCGTTTTTTGCTGCCAGCTTGCGCAGGGTGCTCCATAATCTTCGCTCCTTCCACTCTCTCATATCACCGCTCTGCAGTGCATGCTTCCCGTTCTCGCTATGAAGGGGCGGGCCATAAAGCAACTAACCAATCATGGCGTTTCTTCTAAAATGTCACTTTGACAATCCCTATCCTTCTGATTTAGAGCTCAGAGCACTTGCTTTGTGTGAGTGACAGGAGGTGGGCGTGTACTCTGTAAGGCTTCTAGCGATGCTGTCTCTGGCCTGTCTGCAAAAAGCCGATCAACTTTTTTTCATTGGCCTGCCAGTCCATGGCTGGCCTGTCCAGGCAGGCCAATAAGGAGGCAGGCACCAGGAAAAGTCCCGCCTCTCCGATTGCCAGTCCGGGCCTGCTACAATTCTACAATTTCATTTAGCAGACGCTTTTGTCCAAAGTGACGTACAACACACAAGAATTCAGACATAAGGAAAAACCTGTAGTAAGTGCAAAAGTGCAAAAGTGCTTCAAGTGTGATTGGTCAAAGGTGTTGCCATCAAGTTGCAGAACAATTGCTAACCCCCCCCCCCCCTTTGTTTTTTTGTTTTGTTTTGTTTTTCAACTTTGTCAGCACTAAATAAGTGCTGGGTTTTGGACCACCTGACTTATTTACCCCTAAGGTGGAGTCGCATTAAGTTCTTAGGTGTTCTCTGAACATTGAGTCTTCAATTGTCTCTTAAAAGTAGAAAGACTCAGCAGAAGCACAGGTTTGGTAGTTTGTTCCACCATTTGGGAAAACAGAGAGAAGAGTCTGGCTAGATTTCGTGCCGTGCTGGCTGGAAGCACCAGGCGTCTCTCACATGCAGAGCGAAGTGGGCGTGAGGGAGTAGACCTGGATCAGGGAATCGGTAAGCTGGGGCATTCTTGTGATGTTTTGTAAGCCAGAGAGGAAGTTGAATTTGATTCTGGCTGCAGCTGGAAGCCAGTGAAGGGAGATGAAAGGGAGTGACATGAGCTCTTTTGGGCTGGTTAAAGACCAGACGTGCTGCTGCATCTGGATCATCTGTAGCGGTTGGACTGTACATGCAGGGAGACCTGCCAGAGAGAGTTGCAGTAGTCATGTGTGACATACAGAGCCCGAACCATAAGTTGTGTGGCCTGTTGGGTAGGAAGGGTCTGATCTTCCTGATGTTGTGAGGGCATAACAACAAGATTGAGAACTGAGGCCACGTGAACCTTTAAGGCCAGCTGGTCATCAATCATGACACCCAGGTTTCTGGCTGGTTTGTGGGCACAAGTAGGCTCGAGTGAAGTTGGACATGATCTGAGCTGAACAGATGGACAAGCTGAAAGACATGAGTTCAGTCTTAGACAGATTTAGCTGAAGGTGCCGTTCTTCGTCATGTGAATATCAGCCAGACATGCTGATATCCGAGTTGAACTTTTGTTCGTAGGTGGAAAGAGAGAAAAGCCGAGTGTTGTCAGCATAACAGTGGTAGGAGAAGCCATGGGAGCGGATACACTGCACCAAGTGAGGTGTGTACAGAGAGAAGAGTAGGGACCAAGCCTGAGCCCTGAGGGACTCCTGTTGATAGGTATGTGACTTGAAACCTCCCTCACATGAACTCTGAGGATCTGCTGTGACGTGTAGGACTTGAACCACAACAGGACAGAACTGAGTGCTGAGCTCAGAGAGTGTAGGGAGGAGGATTTGATGGTTCACGGTGTCAAAGGCAGCAGACAAGTCCAGCAGCAGTAGGCCAGAGGACTGACAGCAGCTCTCGCCAGCCGCAGAGATTCTGTGACTGATAGGAGTGCAGCTCAGTGGAGTGGGTCCACACCTGAAGCCTGACTGAAAGGGGTCAAGTGATTGTTGTTCCGCAGATGTTCAGAGACTTGGTTAAATACTGAGCGCTCCAGTATTTTTTGACAGGAATGGTAGAAGTGAGACTGGCCTGTAGTTTCAACCTGGGCTGGGTTGAGATGAGGCTTTTTGAGCAGTGGGATGATGCGGGCTTGTTTAAAAGTAGCAGGAAAAATGCCAGTTTCCAGGGAAGAGTTGACAATGTGCGTGACTGCAGGTTTGATTGTGGGCAAGATGGTCTGCAGGATGCTGGTGGGTATTGGATCGAGAGGACAAGTTGTAGGTTTTGAGCTTAGAAGAAGTCTGGAAACCTCATCCTCACTCAGAGGAGCAAAAGAGCAGAGTGAAGGAGCAGTAGTGGGTTTGAGCTGACTGGCCTGGTCAGGCCCAGAGAACTGATTGCTGATTGCAGCCACTTTTTCAGTGAAAAGGAGGCAAACATGTTGGAGTCAGCTCAGTGACGGCTGAGCAGTTGGAGGAGAAAGCAAGGAGTTGAACGCCATTAACAGTTTTCTGGAATCAGAAGCCTGCACAGATCTTGGTTCTGATAAAAGCTTTCTTTGCAGACTGCAAGCAGGAGGTAAAGGAAGCAAGTTTCTGTTTGTACGAGGACAAATCAGCGGGTTTTTGTGATTTACGCTACTTTCTTTCTGCTGCCCTGAGTCCAGTTCTTTGTTCTCTCAGAACTTCAGAGAGCCATGGACTTGGTTATTTTTTCTTTGGCTGGTTTGGATACCAGGGGGCAGAGTTTGTCCAAAGAGGATGCCAGAGAAGAACAGAGTGTTTCAGTAGCCTCATTAATAGGAAGTGACGAGTAGTGTGAGTGGTCAGGCATGACAGAGCTCACCTCCTCAGACACCTGAGCTGCTGTGGGACTTCAGTTTTCTGTGGAAGGAGACCATCTGTGTTGGTGTCTGCAACTGTGGAAAGGCAGCCGCAAATTTTTACCAAAAAATGGTCTGACAGGTGTAGTGGAGTAACTGTCCACCTCTGCTATGGAGCAGTTACGAGTCAGCACCAAGTAGCTGAGCGGTAGCCAGTGTCCTTGCTCGGTGGACTCACGCAGGTAGACTCGCAGGTCCTTTACCCTATGTGGGCTGACGCTCAAGCGCAGTCTGTGCCATTAAGTACCGACAGAGTCACAGCTGTTTCCAACTTCACTGAATGTGCCCGGCTAAACCGCCCCTGTCTGGTTTCAGTGGGCAATCAATAGAGGTGTGACCCGCGTCAGCTGCCCTCACCTATTGTTGCAGAGAGAAACTGAAACTCCAGTGCTAAGCACTCAACGACCCCAACGCAAAAACAAAATAAAGCAGTTCAAACTTACCTAAGCTGGTTCAAACTTCTTCTGTCAAGATCAGTGCTTGTTTACTGAAGTTACAGATTTTGCTCTCTTATAAGCTAGGCTTATAGTGAAATCCCGCCCTCTCTGGTTTAAACATAGTGAGACTATGATCTATGCTAGATGAATATTAGATCTGTCTTAGTTACTTTGAAAGGGGAATGAAAGTATGCACCAAATATGGTAAACATCTAAAAACATAATAAACTGTAATTTTGTGTCTAAGTTCATGAGATTCATCTTCTGAGGATCGTAAATGTATGTGTAACATTTCATTGCAATACATCAGTAGTTATTTAGACAATTCAGTCTGTTGTCAAGCTGTTCCCCCCAAAAAGAGCGTAAGGTGAAGACTACCCTTTAACTGCTTCTCTTGTGTTCTCTGTGCTCCTGCTTTGTAGTACCATGTGGATAGATGCCTTGCAAGGAAGCAGATGAAGAGACTCTTGTTCTCCAGAAGTTGACCAGTGACTGCAGAACTACAGTCGAGTTCTTGTGTCATTAAGTCAAACACGAGCAGCACCACAAAACCATGCGCTTCCTCCAGAACAATATCGTAGCAGATCACCAGAGAATTGCCATGAACTGAGTTGTACTATGACCTACTCACGGTTAGTGTGAACTTGGGTTACAATTATTGAAACATGAATAGTTAAAAAAAACAAACAAACAAAAACACCTGTCAAAAAATAAGATTGTGATGGTTTATATGGACTACAAGACAGTCAAGAGACAAAGTCACATGTTTAATTTCACAAATCCAAATCCAACATTTTTGTCCCAAAATGCATTCTGCCAAACTTCAATATTTCAGGTTGAGCATAAAAAAATCTTGCAGCTTAAACCCTAAACTAATCTTTTAATAGCTTTGTAGTCTGTGTTTTTGTACTTGTCCATAAATCTGTAGGAACCCAAATTTAAATCTGTTAGCAACGTTATTGGAAGGTGAGGATAGATCACCTTCTGTCCTCACCTGTCCTCCTTAACATGTTTACAATTAAAGAAAGGGCTGAGCTTAACCTGGTACTTAATTCAGAGATATAATCAATATGGAATCATCCATTAGCCAATGAAGGTCCTAACAAGTATTGAACTGCAACATATGTGTTTGTATTTCTCAGGTGATGAAACCTGCAAATGCAACTTGACAATGTGAATCTTTCATGGATGAACATGAGGAGAATATGCATGACCTTCACTACCATTCCAGGTAAAATGCATACATACATTGTGCTGTTGGAGTTGAACATTGTAAGAACATTGTATTGACTTATAGTAATTCCTGAAGACTTATTTGTTCTGATCCTATCTTTACCCATGACTAATTCTAAACTAAACCTTAAATTCTAATTTAAAAAAAAATTTTTTTAAACAATTGCACTTCTCTTGGGGTGAATCACCACATGTGGACAAATGTCTCCATAATATCACATATGTAATACAAATACACTACTGTTCAAAAGTTTGGGGTCACCCAGGCAATTTCATGTTTTTCATGAAAACTCACACTTTTATTCATGTGCTAACATAATTGTCCAAGGAGTTTCTAATCATCAATTAGCCTTTCAACATGATTAGCTAACACAATGTACCATTAGAACACAGGAGTAATGGCTTGTGGAAATAGACCTCTGTACCCCTATGCAGATATTCCATTAAATCAGCCGTTCCAGCAAGAATAATCATTTCCCACATCAACAATGTCTAGACTGCATTTTTGATTCAATTAATGTTATCTTCATTGAAGAAATGGCTTTTCTCTCAAAAATAAGGGCATTTCTAAGTGACCCAATCTTTTGAGATGTAGAAAAATTAAAATGAAATAGTAATATGAATCTAGTTTGCTTCAAATCCAAACCACCTCCTTAGGTACTACGAGAACCGGACAGGTGAACGTTTCTCTGCCTTGGATGGTCGTCTGAACTCCATCATGATGGAGATTGACACAATCTCGTCCAGCATTAATGCCACTGTCAGTCACGTCCAGAGCATGTACAAATACATCAACATCGAGAGCTCGTCCTGCCAGAGTCGCCTGGGAAGACACACAGAGATCTACAGGTTGTGAAAAACATGAAATCAATTTCTTTTTTTAAAGCTTAAATGGTATAATACATTTGAGAAGCATTCTTTGGTGACAGACCCCCACTATTATTATCTACATCAAACATTAGACACATCACTACTGTCTGTTCTGGTATTTGATTAGTTAAAAGCCTAAGACTGGATAAACTAACTTGTGGCCACATTATGTGTTAGCTTAAAGGCTAGCTAAACTTACTTATATTCTTTGAGAGTCTGTTGATAAGACTCTTCTGTTGTAGCTATTTCTCCTTGTGTTTGTCCTTGCCAGTTTTACCTGTGTCCTCATTAATCTGTCCACTCCTCTGTTTTGTGCAGAACCTGAATAGCACAGTTGTGTTACTTCTCCGCTTAGCCGACCAATGAGGCAGCAGAACATGTTACTGAATGGCAGACTGGATGTGGATGTCAGGGATTTGTCTATGGTGATGGAGGAGATGAAGCTTGTAGATGTTTTACATACACAGCTCATAAAGAACTTCACAATAGTAAAAGGTACAGCAGATTTTGTCATGTCTCACTGAAAACAAAGCAATACGTTCCACTCTATGTTTTGACTGCACCCTACCACTTTTTGTCAACAGGTGCTCCTGGACCACCTGGACCCAAAGGGAACCGAGGTGAGACTGGCCCAAAAGGACCTGTGGGATTGAGTGGCAGTAAGGGGGACCGAGGCCCCATAGGAAGCCGTGGATCTGTTGGAGAGAAGGGTTCTCTTGGTTCCAAAGGAGCACCGGGTGAACCCGGCTCCAGTGGCAACAGAGGGGCAACAGGTATCAAAGGAGCCAAAGGATCCATTGGTCCACCAGGTGCCAAGGGTGACAGGGGCCAGAAAGGTGAAACTGGCCCCTCTGGTAGTGATGGCAGTCCAGGACCCACAGGGCCTCAAGGGATACAGGGCCAGACAGGCCTACCAGGTATCATTGGGCCACCAGGGCCTAAAGGAAAACCTGGGCCAGTAGGGCCACCTGGACCACCAGGACTCCCTGGCCCTCCAACCTTGTTCAGCCATGACTCGGTATCCACCACCAGCAGCAAACTGTGACACCTGCTGCCGGCTCCAAGAGACAGTAGAGAGAAAAAAGGTGATTTGTCAAAGAAGCTGGAGATTCGCAGTGATTGGAGACATACACTGTATTGCCAAAAGTATTCGCTCACCAGCCTTGACTCGCATATGATATAAGTGACATCCCATTCCTAATCCATTGGGTTCAATATGACGTCGGTCCACCCTTTGCAGCTATAACAGCTTCAACTCTTCTGGGAAGGCTGTCCACAAGGTTTAGGAGTGTGTCTATGGGATTTGACCATTCGTCCAAAAGTGCATTTGTGAGGTCACACACTGATGTTGGACCAGAAGGCCTGGCTCTCAGTCTCCGCTCTTATTCATCCCAAGGTGTTCTGTCAGGTTGAGGTCAGGACTCTGTGCAGGCCAGTCAAGTTCATCCACACCAGACTCTGTCATCCATGTCTTTATGGACCTTGCTTTGTGCACTGGTGCACAGTCTTGTTGGAAGGACGGGGCCAGCTCCAAACTCTTCCCACAAAGTTGGGAGCATGGAATTGTACAAAATGCCTTGGTATGCTGAAGCATTCAGAGTTCCTTTCACTGGAATAAGGGGCCAAGCCCAACTCCTGAAAAACAAGCCCACACCATAATCCCCCTCCACCAAACTTTACACTTGCCAACAATGCAGTCCGACAAGTATTGTTCTCCTGGCAACTGCCAAACCCAGACTGGTCCATCAGATTGCCAGATGGAGAAGCACGATTGGTCACTCCAGAGAACGCGTCTCCACTGCTCTAGAGTCCAGTGGCGGTGTGCCTTACACCACTGCATCCGACGCTTTACATTGGACTTGGTAATGTATGGCTTGTATGCAGCTGCTCGGCCATGGAAACCCATTCCATGAAGCTCTCTGTGCACTGTTCTTGAGCTAATCTGAAGGCCACATGAAGTTTGAAGGTCTGTAGTGATTGACTCTGCAGAAAGTTGGCAACCTCTTGGCACTATGCGCCTCAGCATCTGCTGACCCTGCTCCTCAGTTTATGTGGCCTATCACTTGGTGGCTGAGTTGCTGTCGTTCCCGACACTTCCACTTTCTTATAATACAACTGACAGTTGACCGTGGAATATTTAGGAGCGAGGAAAAGTCATGACTGGATTTGTTGCACAGGTGGCATCCTATCACAGTTCCACACTGGAATTCACTGAGCTCCTGAGAGCGACCCATTCTTTGACAAATATTTGTAAAAACAGTCTGCATGCCTAGGTGCTTGATTTTATACACCTGTGGCCATGAAAGTGATTGGAACACCTGATTCTGATTTTTTGGATGGGTGAGCAAATACTTTTGGCAATATAGTGTAATTATACATTTCTATGACATTGGCAAGACTTTAATGAACAATTGCCACAAATTAATTCCAACATGGAGGTTGAAAGGAGGCATTCCCCAGATGAAAAGACATGGCCACGTAAAATAAAATGAAATGGAAGGCCTAAAAAAAGAAAACAGTAATCCTCCCACAGGCTCAAACTGCTGTTAAGAAAGGAAATAAAGGCTGAAAATGCACTGTTTTGGACAGACTTTGAATTTTGTATGGTGGTGGTCTTCGTACAACTCATAGGATGTTGTTTTACATCAAGATACAGTAAGCATGCTTATCCATAAACTGATTTACTAATGTACAATACAAGTACTGTACAGACCAGAAAAATGCCGATAATATAAAATAAAAAAAAGAAAGTTCTGCTCAGTTGAATGTATTATAAGCAAAGAATGTGTTTGAGGTTATTGTCAAGCCACCAAAACCTCTTGGGACATAATAAATAGGAGGTTTGTCAACCACGAATTTGGGCTGTAGTACTGGTGTTTTCTATCCAGACTATTCAAACTTTTATATTCCCATGTAGTGGAAAATATCATGTTTTGCATTAAGTACACATTACTGATTATCCTTTCAGAATGGATTGCATTTGTTTTTTTGTAAAGTGTAAATTTAAAAATCAGTTTGCTTAACTTTGGTGCTTCAGAGCAGGTACTCTGAAGACCTTTACATTTACTGGGTCTGTGGTATATGGTTTTGAAGAGGTAAAGTTGCAGATTTTTCTTAGTCTTAACTTTGTCATACATTATATATAAATGTTCTTTTGTTGTTACTGCTGTTGGTCAAGAAAAATAAAATTGAAAGTAATAACATCCTGTTCACATGTGAAAATATAATGGGAGTTCATTCACTTGCCTGAGTGTCAACTGTCAGCTTTGGAGATCACTCCACCTTACTCAAAGAGAATGTGAGCAGCTCCCTTTTGAAAAAGGAAAGATAAGCATATCTCACAAACAATCATATATACTTAAAGGTGTATGAGACATCATAAAACTTACTCAACACACAAATAACAGCATTTGTAAACCTATAAAGTAATAAAAAGTTGCAGTTGCAGATTAATTTGTTACTATTGACAATTTTGATAATAGAGCAAAGAATTGTGAGGATTTGGATTTTAGTAAACACAAATTGTTTATATCACAGAATACATTTTTTTTTACAAAAGAGTTGAATACAGTTGTATATCTGAGTGTTGTAATGAAATGAGACTGAATTTCAATAAATCCTTTTTAAAACAGTCTCTGCCTTGTCAGTGTCCTACTGTATTTCCATTACAGATTGCTTTTTTTTTGCTGTGAAGGAAGAGAGTGGCTTTGTCATTAATTTAAAACACATGTCAACCCCTCCCGTTAGATTTTTGAGGTAGGTTCAATTGTCTGTATTTACCCTTATATTTTAACACAGTGACTCGACTAAAAATATGACCTGTAATTTACATTTTGAAGTTGTCAGCAAAGTAATCAAGCAAAAAAAAAAAAAAAAAAAATACCATGACATTCTAAATAGGACCTGGGTTTACTATTTAGCAAAAATATTTAATTACTTGTAATCAACAATCTGTAAATGTAGAAGAGCATGGTTGCCCTGATCTCCTGCTGAATGATATTTTCACAGATTCCCTTGTGGGATTTTAAAGGAACCTGATGTCCACCAAAATTTCCTCAAATATCAAGAATAAATCCTTTCATTCCTGTGGCTGCATGACTGTTAGTTATGAGCATGGAACATTTGCTCTTAATCATTGCTGTTTTAACTTCAGAACCTGAAGCAAGGCTTAATATTGCGGCTGTTTCTGATCTGTGAAGCAGGAAAATATAGAATCCAGGAATATTTCACTTTAGAAATGCTTTAAATCTCAAATTCTCAGCTTTGAAAAGAAATTAGCCTTGTGGAACACAGACTCTTGAAGACACATTTAACTATTCCACATGTGGAGCCATAAATCACCAACACTGATGCTAAGCGGATGAAGGACAACACAAGCAAAGCATTGCAGATGTCACAACCATCCACAAAGACACCAAGAAAAGCACCAAGAAAGCAAAGAGTGAAAGCAAAAGGTGAAAAAGAAAGAACATGAAAAATCTTAGTTTACCAAATCCTATAGATATGCAGCAGTTAAGTCATTAGGCTTAATACAAAAGGAGGAAACTCTGTCTCTGTGCACTATCCGTCAAGATGTGATACAGATAAAGGAGGCTATGTCTCTTTCAAATGTCCCCCAAGACCAAACCTAAAATAAGACAAGATTACACGTGCCTTCACTATCCAACATCTCAGCCTAGCAGAGCAGTCATGTCCAGCAAGCTCTGAAAGGAAAAGTATCACCATTTACAGGGAGTGAGCTGAGGATTCAAACAGATACAACCGCTACTGTTAATCGGCTCGGGACAATGCTCACCTCATCACCCCTGTCCGCCCAGTTCTGCACGGTCCATTCTCAAAGGACCTTGTAGCTGTCTGCACCAAGCTCGGGTGGGCCATCCAGGGTCCAAGCAGCAGTAGTCTACACAGCCGGGGGAGGTACACTGCCTCCAACATATGCCTTTCTACCACTGAGCCCCTGCACCAGGATGTAAGCGGTCTGTGGCAACTAGACGCTCCTCTTCATAGACCTGAAAAGGAGCTGACCACCCCAGAGCAGTGGGGTTATGTTAACTCTGATGGATAATCCAGCGGATGACATCACGAGAGGGAAGCCACTGTCAGAGCTCACTGTCACCAGCCGCTGGGCACAAGGCCCCCATTTCCTGACACAGGCTCCTGACACATGGTGAGAGCCCCCGGCAGAGTTCCCAGACAGCTGAGTGAGGAACTCAGAAAGACGGCATTCTGTGGTCTCACGTCAGCATCCCCAAGGTTGCCAGATCCAACACAATACACATCTTTAGACGACTTGATTCTGGCTACTCACCAGTCCTTACATGGGGTGGGCTAATTCTCTTTCACTGCTACTGAACGTCTGGAAGCAGAAACTCAGCTGCTTCATGCTGCACAGAGTGACAGCTTCCCTGAGGAAGTCCAAGCCCTCCAAAAGGGTCGGTCAGTATGCCCGAGCAGTCGTCTGGGTGCCCTCTCCCCTGTGTATGACAACCTCAGTGGATTGATTAGAGTAGGAGGCCGCCCTACGTCAAGCCACAGATGGGGACCCAGACAGCATCCACCCTGTTGTGTTGGCACCAGATCATCCTGTGACTCATCTCATTATAAAGCACTATGATGGTCAGCTACTTACCCTGGTACAGAGAGACTCTATGCAGAAATACGCCGCACCTACTGGATCCTCAGAGGTCGTCAGGCCGTTAAGAAACACCAATACCACTGCGTGAATTGTAGGAGTGCTGTGCCTTCCACACCTCAGATGGCTAACCTTCCCTCATCCCGGCTGAGACTGTTTAAACCCCCATACTGGTCTACAGGCGTAGACTGTTTTGGACCATACTCATAAAGATTGGACGTCGGAGAGAGAAGCGCTGGGGGATCATCTACAAATGCCTCACAACTAGATGTGTCCACTTAGAACTCCTCCCTAGCCTTGACACTGACTCTTTCCAATGTCATTGCAGCAGGTTTATCGCACGCCGGGGAAAGCCGTACGAGTTGTGGTCCAATCAGGGCACCAATTTCAGCGGCGGCCACAGATAATTGCAGAGTGCCTTTGAGGACATGCTCCCTGAGCTGCAGCAACAATTGGCAAAACAGACCATCAACTTCAAATTCAATCCACCACACGCTCCTCACTTTGGGGAGCCTGGGAGAGGAAATCAGGTCAGTTAAATCAGCCCTACAAGTCATCCTGAAAGACCAAGTTGTGGCAGAGGAAGTTTCCCTAACAGCTCTCATAGAGCTGGAAGGCATCCTCAATTCGAAGCCTCTCGGATATGCTTTCTCGGATGTAGCTGACCCTGACCCCATCACACCAAAACCTATTGTTAATGGGGCGGCGTAACGCTGCACTACCACAAGCGGTGTATGGTCCCCATGATGCCCTGGTCTAACAGAAGATGGAACATAGTCAGGGTGATCTGTGATCATTTCTGGAAACGCTTTATCCAGAACTATCTTCAGACTCAGCTGAGACAGAAGTGGAGGAAATCTACAGACAATGCCACTGTGGGACAGACTGTGATGATCGTGGACGCCAACCTTCCCCGAGGACTCTGGCCGTCGGGACTATCACAAGGTTTTCCCAGGGACAGATGGTGTTGTACGAGCCGCGGAGGTAAAGGTTTGGAGACAGTACCTACGTTCGTCCCATACCAAGCTGGTGGAGCTTCCAGAAGTTCCTGATGACTCAGATGGAGCTTCTCCAAACTAGTAGACTTTGATTGTGTGTATTTGCCAAATACAGGGGCGGCTGTTAAAAGTGGGTGAACTTCATTCCCATATGCATCGGTTTGTAGTACTTCACACTGTTTCCTGTTGAGGCCAAGCCGTCTGTTCAGTTAGGCATGTCCTAACGCCGTAAAGGCAGCATCTACAGAGCAGATTTCAAAATCCCTGTTCCATCCTGTGTGTGTATGAGTCCGTGTGCGTCCCTAAGATGTAAGTATGTTTTGCAAGGCTCGGTCTGTTCATTTTCCTGTTGTTCCCAAAGTGTGAAGTTAATGTTCTAGTGTTTCCCAGCTATTGCTAACGGCACCTTCTCCACACAGACACACACACACACACACATACACACACACACACACACACACATACTGTGTTTTCTATCATTGTGGGGACATACCATTGACTCCCATTCATATCTAACCCCTAACCCTAACCAACCCTAACCTTAACCCCAGACCAAACAATGCTAACCCTAAAGAACGTTTTTGCACTTTTACTTTTTCAGTAACAACAACATGGCCAAGAAAACACTGTTTAAACTTGTGGGGACCGAAATGAGGTCCCCACAAGTGACATTGTTTTCAGTTTCTACAGTTTGTGGGACATTTGGTCCCCACAAGTATAACCAGCACCTGACCACACACACACCACAACACACACACACCACACACACACATACACATACACTACACACACCTATAGACACATGCACGTTAACTTACTCCCATTCCTTTCATACTACTGTCATCCCAGTCCTCCTGTTCAGCAATAAATGTCATCTGACCTGCTGTTTGATGGAGTTCGCCTTTTCCTACTAACCGAGGAGGTTGAAGAACAATCCAAATTAAGCTGCAAGCAGCGCTGGTCGGGTCTCGCTCCGGAGCGGCCCAGCTGGCCCACGCATGTCCACCAGGTGCTGCTCAAACTGAGAGTGTAAAGTTTCAGCCAGATTGGACTATGTTCAGGCTCGTTACACAGCACTTCCTGTTTCATGCGCGGAGAATTCCAAAATGGCCGCCCGGTTGGCACTATGACTGTCTGTGTATATCGACCTATGGTGTGAATGGGGCTGGACTCTGATCACACATGTAAAGTTCCAAGCAGTTGGAGCATGTACAGGCAAGTTACACAGCACTTCCTGTTTCGTGGCGAGGCATTCAAAATGGCCGCCAGGTGCGTTATGACTCTGAGTTCAGATCGACCTATGTATGTGACTGTGATCGAACTCTGATGACACTGGTAAAAATTGAGACAGATTGGAGCATGTATAGGCTATTTAGACAGCACTTCCTGTTTCGTGCGAGTCATTCAAAATGGCCGCATTCCATGGTCGCCATTTCCATGCCCTCAGATTTTGCGGAGCGTTTTGATAACTTTGATCACCCATGACTGAGTACATCCTGGCCAAATTTCAGCTCGCTCGGTGTTAGTGTGTTTGAGTTTATAGCTTTTGAAAATGTCCAAAATGACAAAATTGTCCAAAATATGAATCATATGTCAAAATGCCACATTCTGTGGGGTCGCCATTTCCACGACTTCAGACTTTTGCTGAGCCTTTTGATAACTTTTGATCACTCATGACTGAGTACATCCTGGCCAAATTCAGCTCTCTCGGTGTTAGTGTGTTTAAGTTTATAGCATTGTAAATGTCCAAAAGTCACAACTTTGTCCAAATATGAATCATATTCAAAATGACCGCATTCCATTGGTCGCCATGAGCACACTGTCAGACTGTTGCGGACCATTTTGATAGCTTTGATCACCCATGACTGGTGTACATCTGGAACAAATTTCAGCTCTGTAGGAGTTATACTGTTTCAGTGAATAATTTTTGAAAATGTCCAAAAATGAAAAATATTAATTATATTTCAAAATGGCCGCATTCCGTGGGTCGCCATTCCGAGCCCTCAGACTTTTGCGGAGCGTTTGATACCTTTTGATGACACATTCTGGTGTACATCCTGGACAAATTTCAGCTCTCTCGAGTTACGCTGTTTGAGTTTATAGATTTTGAAAATGTCAGAAATGACACAAATTGTCAAAAATATGATTCATAATTCAAAATGGCCGACTTCCTGTTGGATTATGGGTAATGGTCTAAGAGCTTTTGTTTGCGAGTCTTGACGAGGTAAATATGCGTACCAAATTTCAGATGTCTAGGTCAAACGTGTCCGGGGGCTGAATTTTCTTCATTTTCTAGGGCGCTGTTGAGCCATTTTGGCACGCACACGTGCCATTCCCCTAAAATATCAAATTTTTCGCTGGTCCTGATGTGTGTGGCGATTTTTGCGCATTTCATGCATATTTAGGGCATCACCAAGGCCGATTTCCGTCTATCGAAAAAAATCTCTAGGGTTTCAAGAATAATGCAGGGGAGGGACCCTAATAACAGGTCTAGGGTGTCAATAGTCTTGCACCGACTTCCATCCTGATCGTTCTTCGGGTTACAATAGGTTCCTCGCACCACTTCGTGGTGCACGGACCCTAACTAGCAACTTAGACACACACACTCTATCACATTAATGATTGAATGAATGATAAAATGTTATTTAATTAGAATAATTATTTTGGCTTTGCTCACACATATGTAGTTGAACAGCCACAACACTGTCAAAATGAGAGAAACTTTTTTGTTTCTCATTTTGAACAGTGTTGTGGCTGTTCAACTACATATGTGTGTATACTATATCACCTCACTTCCTTTTTGGAAGTGAGGTGATATAGTTATACAGCTGTAGGGAGATTAGGGTGGTTTGCTGAGCCAAGAAAACTGGATTTAAAGACACAGATGACTGTTGGTTTCCTGCCTTCAGACCAATGTCACTGGAAACAGACCTACAAACCAGGGTTATATTTAGACTTACACTCATTTTCCAGATTTTTATTGAAGTTCAAGTAGTTTAAGTCCAATGAATAGCTTGAAATAGTGCAAGCTATTTATTAGTTCAGTGGTGACTGCCCGAGGTTAAAAAAGGTACACACGTGGACAAAATTGTTGCGTACCCCTCAGTTAAAGAAGGAAAAACCCACAATTCTCACTGAAATCACTTGAAACTCACAAAAGTAACAATAAATAAAAATTTATTGAAATTAAATAATCAAATCAGCCATCACTTTTGAATTGTTGATTAACATAATTATTGAAAAAACAAACTAATGAAATAGGGCTGGACAAAAATGATGGTACCCATAACTTAATATTTTGTTGCACAACCTTGTGAGGCAATCACTGCAATTAAACGATTTCTGTATTTGTCAATGAGCGTTCTGCAGCTGTCAACAGGTATTTTGGCCCACTCCTCATGAGCAAACAGCTCCAGCTGTCTCAGGTTTGATGGGTGTCTTCTCCAAATGGCATGTTTCAGCTCCTTCCACATATGTTCAATGGGATTCAGATCTGGGCTCATAGAAGGCCACTTTAGAATAGTCCAACGCTTTTCTCTCAGCCATTCTTGGGTGTTTTTGGCTGTGTGTTTTGGATCGTTGTCCTGTTGGAAGACCCATGACCTGTGACTGAAACCAAGCTTTCTGACACTAGGCAGCACATTTCTCTCCAGAATGCCTTGATAGTCTTCAGATTTCATCGTACCTTGCACACTTTCAAGACACCCTGTGCCAGATGCAGCAAAGCAGCCCCAAAACATTACTGAGCCTCCTCCATGTTTCACCGTAGGGACAGTGTTCTTTTCTTCGTATGCTTGGTTTTTGAGTCTATGAACATAGACTTGATGTGCCTTACCAAAAAGCTCCAGTTTGGTCTCATCTGTCCAAAGGACATTCTCCCAGAAGCTTTGTGGCTTGTCAACATGCATTTTTGCAAATTCCAGTCTGGCTTTTTTATGAGTTTTTTCAGCAGTGGTGTCCTCCTTGGTCGTCTCCCATGAAGTCCACTTTGGCTCAAACAACGACGAATGGTGCAATCTGACACTGATGTACCTTGGCCTTGGAGTTCACCTTTAATTTCTTTGGAGGTTGCTCTGGGCTCTTTGGATACAATTCCAACGATCCGTCTCTTCAATTTGTCATCAATTTTCCTCTTGCGGCCACGTCCAGGGAGGTTGGCTACTGTCCCGTGGGTCTTGAACTTCTGAATAATATGAGCCACTGTTGTCACAGGAACTTCAAGCTGTTTAGAGATGGTCTTATAGCCTTTACCTTTAAGATGTTTGTCTATAATTTTTTTTCGGATGTCCTGGGACAATTCTCTCCTTCGCTTTCTGTTGTCCATGTTCAGTGTGGTACACACCTTTTCACCAAACAGCAGGGTGACTACTTGTCTCCCTTTAAATAGGCAGACTGACTGATTATGAGTTTGAAAACACCTGTGATGTCAATTAAATGACACACCTGAGTTAATCATGTCACTCTGGTCAAATAGTTTTCAATCTTTTATAGAGGTACCATCATTTTTGTCCAGGCCTGTTTCATTAGTTTGTTTTTTTAAATAATTATGTTAATCAACAATTCAAAAGTAATGGCTGTTTTTGATTATTTAATTTTCAATAAATTTTATTTATTGTTACTTTTGTGAGTTTCAAGTGATTTCAGTGAGAATTGTGGGTTTTTCCTTCTTTAACTGAGGGGTACCAACAATTTTGTCCACGTGTGTAAGGTTGCTCAAAATATATTACACAAAAAAATCTTTTTCAGGGAACAACAAATAGGTTAACAACTTAAAACTATTCTGCACCAATTGAGGTTGATCAAGCCTTGAAAGTTTGTACTACCAAATCCTACAGGTGTCCCAGCTTTTCTTGATTACTTACAACTCCCTCTGTCTGCATACGAGTAGTGTTGGACCACACCATGGCACCATACCCTCCAGAGCATTATTTGAACAGTATTGTACTGCACGCATTAGCGTTGCTATAAAAATGGTGAGGAAAAGGCAAAAATAGTAGAGAGACACTTAAAAATGTAGGTCTTTACAATAGAGAAATTGTGAAGAAAGTCAAGGCATCAATGAGTACAACTTTCTTCACCATCAAAAGGCACTCAGAAACTGGAATAATCTCTGACAGGAAGAGATCTGGAAGACTCAAAGCCGCAACAGAATCAGAAGACAAGTTTCTGAGAGTCAACAGCTTGCATGATAGGCGGCTCACAGGACAACAGCTTCAAGCACAGCTTAATAGTGGTCGTAGCAAGAAGTCTCAGTTTCAACTGTGAACAGAAGACTTGGAGTTGCAGGTTTGACAGGTCGAATTGTAGCAAGAAAGTCATTGCTAAGACATCAGAATAAGAAAAAGAGGCTTGGCTACACCATGACACGATACCATTGGACAACAGAAGACTGGAAGAAGGATGAATCAAAATTTGAAATCTTTGGTTCATTACACAGGATTTGAAGGTTCCTCAGTGTGTGACATCAACTGTCAAACATGGAGGAAGCATGATGGTATGGGGCTGCTTTGCTGGATCCAGGGTCAGTGGCTTGTCCAGAGCAAGAGGTACCCTGAACCAAAACGGCTACCACAGCATTCTGCAGCACCATGCAGTACCCTTTGATTTGTTCTGAGTTGGTCAGGGGTTCATCCTACAGCAAGACAATGACCCAAAACATAAGTCCAAGCTATGTCAGAGCTACCTTAGGAATAAAGAACAAATTGGTAAGCTTGAAAACATGGAGTGGCCAGCACCCCATGGAGCTGGTTTGGGATGAACTGGACAGACGAGTGAAAGCAAAGCGACCTACAACCTGCCTTTCTAACCTGCCTCTCATCTCTAAAATACTCAAAGAAGTGGTTGCTTCTCAGCTCAATTCCCATCTAACTCACAATAGTCTGTACAAATTTTTCCAGTCTGGTTTCCTCCCTCGCCACAGTGCAGAAACAGTGTTCATTAAAATCCCTATCTCCTAGCAGTTGCTCCTGCTCTCTCAGAGCCTTTTACTCCATCCACCTCACAGTATCCACCACCTGTCTCAGCACCATGGGGAGCAGGACTTTCAGCTGCTCTGCTCCCAAACTCTGGGACTCACTCCCACCAGACTCTCTGGAATCCATACTCAGAGCTGTTCAAGACTATTTATTCTCTCTAATTGCCTCTTTTTTATGTATGTTTTTTTTCCCTTTATGTATGGTTTTCATCTTTAATGTATGGTTTGTATATGTTGAATTAGTTTTTTCTTGTAAAGTGACCTTGGGTGTCAAGAAAGGATCTTACAAATAAAATGTATTATTATTATTATTATTATTATTATTACAAATGCCACACATTTATAGCAACTTCTGCAACAGTGTTGGGAAGAACTTTGTCAAGAATATTTGATTTCTATTGTGGAAAGAAGGTGGCTACTTTGATGAGTCAAAAGTTCAGAATACATTTTGGTTTTTCAAATTTTTAAAAAAAATGTTGTTTATTTGTTCTATGCTTTCATTTCAGAGTACAATGAGACATTAATATGCGTAATTTTCAATGAAACAGGGAAAATTGAGGTGTCCTAAAACTTTTGAACGGTAGTACACATCATTAAAAAAATAAGCAGTCAGCTCTATGGTTATGCATGCAGTGCAGCATGCAGGTGATAGTCTCAAAACCATCCAATAAACTTAAGGAAACAATTTTGTCATCTTGCAGGGTGGTTCTTCCTGTTTTATTATTGTTCTTCAGAAACAGTTTCCTTTTTCCAACATGTGTTGCTGAATTACTCCAACAGAACAACTTGTCATTGTGAAGAATGGTTTTACAGCAGGGGTAGCCAATACGGTGCCCGTGGGCTGTTTGAATCAAAAATACTGACATTAACGCACATTTAAAATGAGAAATATTTTATATTTTTTTTAAAACAAAAATGTCTTTGGTGTAAATGAACTTTGACTTTGTCCGAGTCAAAGTTCACTACGCATGCCAAACTACCATGTCACTCCATAAGCATGCGGGCACAGACATTTTGGGAAGCTGGGTGTGGTTTTTATCCCCAAAACATGGCAGAGAAGCGAAAGAGAAAATACTATTTTCATGATGACTGCGAGGAAGAGTTATTTTTTATGACAGTGAAAGATAAATGTGTGTGCCTCATTTGTGGGGTGACTATTGCGATGGCAAAGCGACACAATGTAGAGAGACACTACTTGACCCATCACAAAAGCTTCCATGCTAACTACCCACCTGGTGGTGTACTACGGACAGAAAAAGCCTGGGACTTAAAGGCAGCTTTGGCAACAGTCTATTTTCCCAAGGCCAGCGATAAAATCACAAAGCAACTAAGACTTTGTTTAGAGTTGCAGATTTTTTGATAAACAACAAGAAAGCCTTTTCGAACGGAGAGGTCTTGAAAGAAGTAATGATGATAGTTGCAAACACTGTGTTCAAAGACAAGAAGAATGGTCCAGATGCCATCTCCACTCTCTCCGATGTCCAACTAGGGGTAAGTACGATGGTTAGAAGAATGTCAGCTATATCTGAAAACTTGACAGAGCAACTGGACATGGAGAAAAAAAATCAAGAAGAATCGTGAGAAACTTTTGCGAGATCGAAACTGTAGGTATATATACTTCTGGATCTTTTGGCAGTATGGAGAAACAACAACGAAGGGCACCCACCCGTACAACAGTTTTACTGAGTTTTATTTTGAAATTGGACTACAATATAAAGACATTCAAGCAGTGCCTAACAAGAGGCCCAGTTTTCACATAAACGACACCGCTTTTTGAGCAAGCTGGTTCCAGTGCAAGTTCGAAGCCAGTGTCTGACTGAGCACCAATTCTTTGCGTTTCCACCAA
The DNA here is from genome assembly GCF_021347895.1 of Acanthochromis polyacanthus. Taxonomy (NCBI): domain Eukaryota; kingdom Metazoa; phylum Chordata; class Actinopteri; family Pomacentridae; genus Acanthochromis; species Acanthochromis polyacanthus. Next base: position 24,126,663 of record NC_067128.1, on the reverse strand, counting down.
GTTTGCACCGGCTCCTGGGGACACAGCAGTGGTCTGCCAAAAAGAGTCCCTATTTTGACCGGCTGCATTCCACCGGGGCCCTTAACGCCACAGCCGAGCTGGAGTTGCTGCACTAGTCTGCCATGCAAACCACCGATCCTGATCCTGGTAAGTTTATTTCTCAAACACCTGCTGTTACCTTCTATGAATACGCTAGCTACAGTAGTCCCACATCAATATTATGAACGTTATGCCGGCTAACGTGGTCCAGACACAGGATCAGTGATCAGAAGTTTCAGTGATAATTGTTTGCTAACCAATTAGCCACTGGTAAGCTAACAAGCTATGAAAAAATTCCTTATAAAACCTGAGAAAAGCAGCAGCAATGTTTCATTACAAGACCTGTGTTCAAAACCTCCCACAATGTTACACAATGACCCATTAATCATATTACTGAACTATATGGTTATCACTGAAATTTCCCTTGAAGAACCAATAAACTGTTTGTTAACATTATCATTAATGCAAGTCTAAAACTGATTCAAATGATCAAATTAGCACACTGAAGTAAAGAGTACTGGTAATGTCCAGTTTTTTTCATAATTTCAAGGTAAAATGCTGATTGTTCTTGAGGTTTCAGCTTTGCAGATGTGGAAATTCAATGCTTTGATTTCTTATACTCAGATTTTCAATTGTGTCTCAAATAAAACAAGGCGTTTAGCAATGTTGGAAATTATTACAGTTATTTTTGTGACACTTTCTAACATTGTATGGACAAAGCAATAATTAATCAATCAATGGAGAAAATGATTTGTAATACAGACGCTATCAACAACATGTCTTGTTCATTTTATTTAGTTGTCAGCCTTGGATGATGAGGTCCACTTGCCAGAATCACCACTCTGCAGCTCGCTGGTCTCATCATGCAGCTCATCCACGCTGTCCTCCTTGATCAAATCAAGTAAGATGTGTTTAGACTATGCAGACATCAACATGATCAATACAGCATCCTCCATAATTATTGGCACCTCTGGTTTAGATGTGTTGAAAGCCTTAAAATAGATTCAATTTTTATTGCAGAAGCATACTCTCACACTGAAAATTGTAGAAAAATGTATTATAGGAGAAGATTATGTGCTGTTTTGTTGGCAAAAGGGGGCTGTACAAAGTATTAACATCAGGGTTGCTTATAATTGTGGCACACATGATTTCCATCCATCCATCCTCTATACACCACTGTATCCTCACTAGGGTCGTGGGGGGTGCTGGAGCCTATCCCAGCTGACTCGGGCGAAGGCAGGGGACACCCAGGACAGGTCGGCACACATGATTTGATTAAAACAATTATTTCTTAATGTGTAATTTTTTTCCCTCACTGAATAAATCAGTCCCTCCAGGAATTCGTGATGTTGCGATCACACAAATTCACGCGAAATCAACCAATCTCCGCGAATTTTGCGCGGCCTTGCAATTTTGTCCAATCACCGCAACTTTCCTGCAATTTTGGCCCGCCTCCCGTGAGTTTCACCAATCATAGAAGTCTCCAGCGCAACCCTAATGCATGTACGTCACCGAATTCACTTCCTTATTTATGGTTTGAAGATGCAGACATGTGCGATACTAATGTCTCTCATTTACCAACAAAAATTACTGCTGAAGAATGTGATAAACAATTAATTCACCGATGGTCTTCGTTAAAGCGGAGCTAAACTGTTTTACACCCATGCAATACTGTGGTGGAATACAAAAAAGAAAAAAATCATCGATTGATAAATTTAAAAAAAAACGCGAAACATATTAGAACGGCTGAAATGATCAGACAACAGACCACATAAATCACCATGATGGAAACTGTTGCATCCAGATGAGTTAGAGCACTGAAAGAATGAAGGTAAGTTAGATGAATTATTCCACGAAAGAACATGGCGGAGTTGTGTGAGGATCAGCGTGTGTGAATCATTCTTCTGTTACCAACATCACTCAAAAACGGACTCAAGAGATGTGAATAAAATTCTCAGGGTCAGTCAGAAATGACACAAGGACCAAGTGATTACACTTCAGCAGTGATACGGCTTAAAGTTTGGATCCACGGATTTGTTAAGGATTTCCCATTGAGGTAGCTGCACGGCGTCTGATAGCAGCACAGTAACCATGGCAACAGGTGAACGCTGCCTCAGCAGCCTGCTGACGATCACCTGATTGTGATCTGGAGAGTGCAGAGGTCAGGGCTGGACTGGAGAAACCGGGGTAGCTGGGCAGGCGATCTAGGTATAGGAGACAGGATTAGTAAAGGCTTTCTTTCAGCAAACTGAGAAGCACAAGAGGCTAGAGTAAACTGACTGGGAGCGTTTATGATCTGGCAGGGAGTAGACTTTTATTGTGGGGATGATAATCAGATGTGCCACACCGCAGCTGCCTGGAGTTCTGTGGATGACAAAAGTGATTGTGAATGGGCAGCAGCTGAGGAGGAAAGCTCTGCCTGACAGCGGAGAGAGAGAGGGAAAGGAAAGGAGAAGTGGGAGAGACAAAAAGGAGGTCAGGTGGAGGCTGAGGAGGGAGTGGAGGAGGGGGCCCTGACATTTATGTTTTTTTTCTGTCTCAGCATCATCAAGCCCTCCAAATCTGTTACAGCAACATATAATGCTTCATGTTCAGCTACAGCTCCAATCAACCTGAGGTTTACTTGAGTACTATGGGAAAGGGGCAGGGGAGCTGAGGTCTGTATAAACTGGCTCAAGTCACTTGTATATTTCGATTCACTCTGTGCACCACATGCTTACTTGCAAGGTATACTTAAGAATGTTCAGTCTGGCAGAGGTCACATAATAAGCATAATAATAGTTTTTCTTTTTATTATTGTGTTTTAGAATCTATAATCCTAGACTTTTGTAAACATACTGAAAAGACAAAAACACTGTAAATGTTCATCGGAGGCCACTGTCACTGCAGTGGGTTCTATCTTGATTTGAGTTTATCCAGTGGGTTATAGCCCTATAAGGTGCAGTCAATTCCAGCCATTTTCAGTAGAAAAATCGCTAATATTTTATTTGTAAATAAAAATATGACGAGAAATACAGGGAATATTGGATGCGCATCACGAGGTGCATTTCCTCGAAAACGACCTATTCGTGGATTATATACCGACTTCAAGACATGTTTTGGACAAAATATTTTACTGGCTTGTTTCGTCTGGATGTCCAAGGTTGGATTATGGCCGTTTTTTGTGGAATATTTTCATCTGTGTGTAATAATGAACCCGCAAATGTGAGTCGCGCTGTGTATGTTAAAGCCGTGTATAGAGAACGGATGGATGGATATTCGTTGTTTGTCGGACAAATGTGTTTATATTACCCGCTGTGGTAATCACATCTGAAAGTGGTTTATACTGGCGGATTCATGAGAATCTAAGCTTTCCATCGTTGTATAGTGTTTGTATAATCGCGTTTGCAGCTTCAGACATTTAAGGAAATGCTTATGCAGATCTCATAGTGTTCCGTGGGCGGAAGACTGAAGCGCAACGGGTTAAAAGGGTTTGATTAAACTGAAGGTTGTATGACTTTGTGAAATTACAACGATGATAGAAGTTCGAACATGTAAATCTTCAGAAGCAATTTGCTGTGTTTAAGAAGGGAGGACGGTGTGTAAGGCTGTAAGGGAGTCAGCATAAATCCTACAGCCATCTGCCAAGACTGAATGTATGACCTAATGCTTTAAGACTCAATGAATAAATCTGATCTTTGAACAACATGATATTTTCAAGCAAAGTTCTATTATGAGCTGGATATTTATGGGTTGTACTGCTTTGTGGTTTACATGCTTTTGTCTGAATAGTCATGGACTGCTTACATGTTTATTAAGACTGACAGTACAATTGAACCCTGCCACTCTACAATATCTGTGCCTCTCATTAATAATAGTTTTGTAATGCAGACTGTTTAATTTTCCAGTTGTTCTCTTCTTTAATAGATAAGATTATAAATGAAGTTTTTCTCTTAGCTTTCTGTCGTTCTGATTCCAGGGTCAGCTTATGTAATTTCAGTCATACGGACATCATCTACCAGAAGTGGGAGGTGGCTCAGAGAGACATTACCTAACCTGCACCAACACACACACATACATACTAAAGCACATTTACCACACAATTTGAGACATTAGCTAAGCATTGACTTGACAGGCCCAAGATGAGCTCATTATGTAGACAGCTGTAAAAATACATTTGGCTTTTCACTGTGGCTCAGGTAACTCATGTTCTGTGTGTTTGTGTGAATGGATGGGCCTCACACCTGCTTCAATGTATGCAGTGAGTTAGCAAGTAACATTGAAAATAAACAGATTGACCTATGGCTGAAATACACACAAAAAAAAACTGAAATTGTAGCTGCAGTGGTCAAACTATATCAAAATCTTTTGAGACTAGCATGTAGTTCACATCCTCTTATTCACAAGCACCCGGTATTGGAGAGATGTTCTGCCATTCTTCAGAGACTGTTTTTTCAGCGGTTCTTTGCTGGAGTGTTTCTCTTTAAAATACCTCAGAGGTGTTCTATTGGTCAGGCAATATACATACTTGAGCAAATCAGGGTTTCAGTCTTTCCTTTATCAATCTATCTGATTTTAAACTCGCTGATTCTGGCAGTATGCTTTGAATTATTAAAGTGAAATATTTTTCTTCTGCAAACTGGGAGTCATTTTGTTAGTGTCAGTGTTTTGGTATATCCACTGCTTTTCATGGTGCTATATAAATGCCATCTCTCCAACACCTTTTGCACTTAAGCATCCCCATATCATCACACTCCCACCTCCATACTGCACTGTCAGGACTATGCATTCACTGTGACTGTCCTGACCAGGTTCATGTTAAACATCATCTGAGCTAAATATATTTGTCTTGTTCACATTTGATCAAAGGTAGTCTCCCAACATTTTTCAGGCTTATTTTCTCATGTTCTTTATCGAAGTTGCATCTTGAAATCTAGTGTCAAAGAACAAGCAAGAGCTTTCTCTTTGACTAGCCATAGAAGCTGATGTTATGCAATGTCCTTCGCACTATTGTAGATTTCACTATTCAATAACGAAAAGTGTTAGTGTCAGAACATTTCTCGCTTGGTATAAATATGTTATACTACTATTACTCTTTCTTCTTTGACACAAGTAAAATAACATCACTAATGGGCCACAGATACTCCATAATTACCCCTTGGCTAAAAGTCCGCACCATAACCTTACGCACCTTGGCATTTTGAGTTGGGAATGATCTTAACTATACGTCCAAGAGGCCACCTATTACATCATATGAAATTGGGACCAGTGGTCGAGCATTCATGATGGTCATAACCTCGCCCATCAAGGTTGTTAGAACTTCATGAGAAAATCTGGTAGCTCTGTCTTTCACCAACAGTGCATCCAGGACACGTCTTGTCACTCCTATTAGTCTCTCAGAAGCTCCTGCCATGTGTGAAGAATGGGGAGTATTGAAGATCCATGTAAATCCCTGCTCCTCCAGGTAGCTCTCGATCTCAGGGTCATCAGTGTGAATTTGAAGCTCTCTACATGCACCAATGAAATTTGTGCCTCTGTCCAACCTTAGGTGTTTGACAGAGCCCTGTATGGATAGAAAGCGCCTCAAGGCATTGATAAAGCTTGCGGTTGACATAAATTCAATAACTTCAAGGTGCTCAGTGCACAGCTCTTGACAAGCGAAAATGACAGCCCACATCTTGCTCTCAGCAGCTCCGCCTCGCGTCCGCCAAGTGATGACATTCCATGGGCCGAAGACATCCAGCTCTACATGAGTAAAAGAGGGGTCTGAAGTCAATCTGTCAGTTGGCAGATCAGACATTTTTTGAAATTCACACTTGCCTCTCAACGTTTTACAGATGACAGATTTCAATAAGATGCTGGAGATGAGCTTTCTCCCTCCTACTATCGAGACACCAGTGGTGCGCAATGCACCCCTTGTAATGTGGCGACCTTGGTGGGCCACTTTATCATGATAATGTCGGATCAGAAGAGTGGTTACATGATGGCCAGATCATAAGATTAGTGGATGTTTCTCTTGTTCATCCAAATCTACTTTGTCTATCCGACCACCTACTCTTATCAATCCACTCTTGTCAAGATAGGGATCCAACTTTACTAGAGGACTTTGGCAGTGCACTTGCGTACCCTGTGCTAAGCATTTCAGCTCCTTTTTATACACATCCTTTTGTACAGCCTTGAAGATGTCCACCTTGGCTTGAAAATGCTCTGTGGTAAGCGGGTGACTACATTGATGCCATCCCTTACATCTAACAGTATTAGTCCCTCTTGAGAATGATTTGGCTACATAAATGAGACTTGCCATTCCTCTTACTAGACTCTCCCAAACAGAGAAACGTTTAAATCTTGCTGATATAAGAGACTGCTCTGTGACCTTGGTCATAAGAGAGGTTACTTGGGGCCAAACGTCTTTCTCTTTGTTTGGGTCCACAAGCTCAAATGACTTTGCCTGACCCTCTTGACCTGTGTCTACCTGACTGAGAAAAGCGGGGCCAAGCAACCAACTGGATGAGAGCAGGTCAGCTGCTGAAATTGGCCTGATTCCCTGGTCTGCAGGGTTTTGGTCAGCCAACACATAGTGCCACTGTTTTGGTTCAGTAGAGCTTTGAATGTGAGCTGCTTGGTTCGCCACATAGGTGTAGAACCTCTGTGAATTGTTGTGGATGTAGCCCAGCACGATGCAACTATCCATGAAGAACCTGACTGCTTGAAACTCAATATCTATTTCAGACTGGACCAGTTCTGCCAGCTCGACTGCCCAGACTGCTGCGTGCAACTCTAGGTGTGGTATAGTGTGTATAGGGTAAGGAGCCAGATTCAGTTTTCCCAAGACAAATCCTACATGCCATTTTCCATCAGAGTCCAAGACACACAGTTCGGCTACAGCCACTACTGCCATAGTAGAGGCATCTGCAAACATCTGTTCTATTAGTTTGATACATGACATGGAGACTGGAATGCATGCCCTCTGAATAAAAACCTGTTCCAGCTCAGTTAAGGAGTCACTCCATGCTTTCCACTGTGTATCTTTCTCCGATGGGAGAGGAGCATCCCATTCATGCTGCTCTGAGAAAATGTCTCTTACCAATGCCTTCCTTGGACTGTAATGGGGGAAGCGAATCCAATGGGATCATACAGACTGTTAAGAGTGGACAGCATGCCTCTCCGAGTGAATGGTTTAACATCTCTCGACACTCTGAAAGGTGAAACTGTCAGTCTGGAGTTCCCAGCTTAAATCTAGTGATGGTGAAATCGAAGCTTCATGAAGCAGTGAACCACTTTGACACATCTGCTTAAAGAATGACACATTGCTTCGAAGCATTTGACACAATCAGAAGAGGACTGCTTGTCTCACACTGCTTTGTACTTGCAATAAATGTTTTAAAACAGTATATACAGTGCCTTGTGAAAGTATTCGGCCCCCTTGAACTTTTCAACCTTTCGCCACATTTCAGGCTTCAAACATAAAGATATAACATTTTAATTTTTTGTCAAGAATCAACAAGTGGGACACAATCGTGAAGTGGAATGAAATTTATTGGATATTTTAAACTTTTTTAACAAATAAAAACCTGAAAAGTGGGGCGTGCAATATTATTCGGCCCCCTTGCATTAATACTTTGTAGCGCCACCTTTTGCTGCAATTACAGCTGCAAGTCGCTTGGGGTATGTCTCTATCAGTTTTGCACATGGAGAGACTGAAATTCTTGCCCATTCTTCCTTGCAAAACAGCTCGAGCTCAGTGAGGTTGGATGGAGAGCGTTTGTGAACAGCAGTCTTCAGCTCTGCCCACAGATTCTCGATTGGATTCAGGTCTGGACTTTGACTTGGCCATTCTAACACCTGGATACGTTTATTTGTGAACCATTCCATTGAAGATTTGGCTTTGTATTTTGGATCATTGTCCTGTTGGAAGATAAATCTCCGTCCCAGTCTCAGGTCTTTTGCAGACTCCAACAGGTTTTCTTCCAGAATGGTCCTGTATTTGGCTCCATTCATCTTCCCATCAATTTTAACCATCTTCCCTGTCACTGCTGAAGAAAAGCAGGCCCAAACCATGAGGCTGCCACCACCATGTTTGACAGTGGGGATGGTGTGTTCAGGGTGATGAGCTGTGTTGCTTTTACGCCAAACATATCGTTTTGCATTGTGGCCAAAAAGTTGGATTTTGGTTTCATCTGACCAGAGCACCTTCTTCCACGTTTGGTATGTCTCCCAGGTGGCTTGTGGCAAACTTTAAATGAGACTTTTTATGGATATCTTTGAGAAATGGCTTTCTTCTTGCCATTCTTCCATAAAGGCCAGATTTGTGCAGTGTACGACTGATTGTTGTCCTATGGACAGACTCTCCCACCTCAGCTGTAGATCTCTGCAGTTCATCCAGAGTGATCATGGGCCTCTTGGCTGCATCTCTGATCAGTCTTCTCCTTGTTCGAGGTGAAAGTTTAGAGGGACGGCCGGGTCTTGGTAGATTTGCAGTGGTCTGATACTCCTTCCATTTCAATATGATTGCTTGCACAGTGCTCCTTGAGATGTTGAAAGCTTGGGAAATCTTTGTGTATCCAAATCCGGCTTTAAACTTCTCCACAACAGTATCTCGGACCTGCCTGGTGTGTTCCTTGGTCTTCATGATGCTCTCTGCACTTTAAACAGAACCCTGAGACTATCACAGAGCAGGTGCATTTATACGGAAACTTGATTACACACAGGTGGATTCTATGTATCATCATCAGTCATTTAGGACAACATTGGATCATTCAGAGAATCTCACTGAACTTCTGGAGTGAGTTTGCTGCACTGAAAGTAAAGGGGCCGAATAATATTGCACGCCCCACTGTTTGGTTTTTTATTTGTTAAAAAAGTATAAAATATCCAATAAATTTCATTCCACTTCACGATTGTGTCCCAATTGTTGTTGATTCTTGACAAAAAATTAAAATGTTATATCTTTATGTTTGAAGCCTGAAACGTGGCGAAAGGTTGAAAAGTTCAAGGGGGCCGATTACTTTCGCAAGGCACTGTACACAGCACTTGAAATTTCATGGCGAAGGAACAAAATTCCACAGACCGCCACGGACACGCCCTTTGACTTTGGAAAAAGATTTTAATAACTTTTGCTCATTAACGCCTCCTGTATACCGGTTAACAGTGCCAGCTGCCAGCGGGGTAGTCCAGTCCCCGACTGTGGCTCGACTGGCTTTGAAGCAGCCATGAATAAATTCCAATTCGAATTTTACGCGAATTGGAGTTTCACCCTGGGAGGAGTTCGCTCTCGAAAAAAATGAAAAATGGGCAAAATCTGACATTCAACGCAAAATAGCTCACTTCCTGTTGGGTTTGGAATATGGCTGTCACTGACTTTTTTGTTCAGCCTGATGTGCTGCATATGTGTACCAAATTTGGTAGCTGTAGGTGAAACATGATGGCCGTGGGAAAGTGTAGGGGTGCTATGGAGCCATTTTGCCACACACCTCCACAATTCCTTTAAAATATGAAATTTTTCACCAGTCCTGATGTGTGTACAAATTTTCATGAGTTTTTGAGCATGTTTAGGCCCTCAAAAATGCAATTGTTCTGAGAGACAAATAATAATAATAATTAAAGCTGCAAGCAGCGTTGAACGGGTCCTCGCATCCTTGCTGGTCGGCAACCTCAAGCATCTCCACCAGGCAATGCTATGACTGAGAGTGTATTTAGGCCCATGAATGTCACAAAGGCTTGATTCTGAGCACACAGGTCAAATTTCAGGCAGATTGGAGCATGTACAGGCTATTAATTCAGCACTTTGTATCCATCCACCAGGTGGCGCTATCTGTATGACTATATATTGGTCTATGAAACTCATCAGGACTGGACTCTGATCAAACATGTAAAGTTTGAGGCAGATTGCAGCATGTACAGGGGATTAACACAAGACGTCCTGCTTCATGGCGTAACAAAGTTCCGTTGGCTGCCATGGCTACGCCCTTTGAGTTTTGTGAACAATTTTCACAAATATCCAACCTGAAGGCGTGTTTTATATATTGTCCCAAATTCAGGTGTTTTGGAGTTATTGCCTGTGACAAATGAATTGTTGAAAATGACCGAAACTACCAAAAATCTGACATTTAATTCAATATGGCGGACTTCCTGTTGGGTTTAGACAATGACTCCAAGAGACTTTTTTGTTTGCACTGATGTGCTACATATGCATGCCAAATTTAATAGTCATAGGTGAAAGTCTCTGTGGAGGCTATTTTTTAAATGCTGTAGGGGACGCTATGGTACATGCTGTGAATGTATTTTAGGCTATAAATGTGATCAGGACAGGACTGTGTTTAATCATGTGAGGTATGAGGTAGATTGGAGCATGCAGAGGATAGTTAGATAACACTTGATGTTTCATGGCGAACCATCAAATTTCTGGAGGTCGCCATGTCCACACCCTTTGACTCTGGAAGAATCTTTTAATAACTTTTGATCATAACACCGTGTTGTATATCCTGGTAAAATTTGAGGTCTCGAGGAGTTAACCCCTAGGAGGAGATCGCTCTCAAAAATTAAAAAAATAGAGAAAATTTATCCACGTAATTCAAAATGGCGGACTTCCTGTTGAGTTTAGGGGATGGCTCCAAGAGGCTTTTTTGTGTGTCCTGGTGTGCTCTATAGGCCTCCCAAATTTTGTGGATGTTGGTGAAACATGCTGCGGGGGCTGTTTATTAAACATACTGTAGGGGGCGCTATAGCACATGCCCTGTAGAAATGCATACAGTGTTATTCCTTGAGACGACTGTGATGTGTGTGTAAATTTTGGTGAGCTGTTGAACATTCTAAGCCTGTCAAAAAGTACTTTGTTTGTCACAAAAACAACGCGTTGCCACGGCAACAGCATTTCATCAAATATCAAAATCTTCAGACTGTGGCATTGTCAGGGGGTGAAGACTGAGCTGACCAGTTTCCAGAAGGATATGAGAAAGTTTGGAGCAATAATGCAAGCAAATGTAATTTCTAAACTACTTGTTACCAATAGGTGGCGCTATGACTTTTTCTAAATTTTTCAGTGTGGATGTCCTCAAACTGGTTCTGGTGTCCAGCACATGAAGTTTGGGGCAGACAGGATCCTTTGCAGCTGAGATATGAACACTTCAATTTTCATGGCGAAACATCAAACTTTGCCGTCCCGCCACAGACACGCCTTTTTATCACACGTCACCATTTTTTCTGTGATTCATCATCAATGTGTTCAGGCTTATGTCGCCACATCTGAGGTGAATCTGGCCAACAGGCTAAGAATAGTCCATGAAAGTGTAAAAAATGTCAAATTCTTGATACCACAAGGTGGCGCTGTGACTGTGAATGAATCTTGCTATATGGATGTCATCGAGGCAGGTCTGTGATCATACATGTAAAGTTTCATTCAGATCGGAGCATGTTCAGGAGAGTTACACAGCATTTCCTGTTTCATGGCGAAGGATCAAATTTTGACAGGCCGCCACGACCACACCCTTTAACTATGGAGGAAGATTTTGATAACTTTTTCTCAGGAAGGCCTGCTGTATGTACTGGCAAAATTTCAGATCGCTCAGACTTTCCCCCTAGGAGGAGTTCATCATAGATTTTGTACAGTTAACGCATGATGGCGCACTTCCTGTTGGGTTTAGAGCATGGCTGTGATTGACTTTTTTGTGTTTCCTGATGTGCTGCATATGCCTCCCAAATTTTTTAGCTCTCGGCCAAATGCCCTCTGAGTTGGCCTAATACCACTTTTTAAAATTTTGTAGGGGGCGCTATGGAGTCATTTTTGCACACACCTCCACATGCCCTAAAAAATATGAAATTTTTCGCCAGTTCTGATGTGTGTGCAAATTTTCATGACTTTTCGAGCATGTTCAGGCCATGAAAAATGCAGTTCTTTTGGCAGAATAATAATAATAATAATAATAATTAAAGCTGCGAGCAGCGTTGAACGGGTCCTCGCATCCTTGCTGGTCGGCGACCACAAGCATGTCCACCAGGCAATGCTGCGACTGAGAGTGTATTTAGGCCCATGAATACTACAAGGGCTTGATTCTGAGCACACAGGTCAAATTTCAGGCAGATTGGAGCATGTACAGTCTATTTATGCAGCACTTTGTGTCCATCCACCAGGTGGCGCTATCTCTGTGACTGTATGTTGGTCTATGAAACTCATTAGGACTGGACTCTGATCAAACATGTAAAGTTTGAGGTGGATTGCAGCGTGTACAGGGGATTTACACAAGACGTCCTGCTTCATGGCGTAACATTAAACTTCAGCTGCCCGCCATGGCCACGCCCTTTGAGTTTTATGAACAATTTTCGCAAATATGCAACCTGAAGACGTGTCTTATATATTTTCCCAAATTCAGATGTTTTGGAGTTATTGCCTGTGAGAAATCAATTGTTGAAAATGACCAAAAACACCAAAAATCTGACATTTAATTCAAAATGGCTGACTTTCTGTTGTGTTTAGAGAATGACTCCAAGAGACTTTTTTGCTTGCACTGATGTGCTACATATGCATGCCAAATTTCATAGTCATAGGTGAAAGTCTGTGTGGAGGCCATTTTTTAAATTCTTTTAGGGGGCGCTATGGTAGATGCTGTGAATGTATTTTGGCCTATAAATGTGATCAGGACAGGACTGTGTTTAATCATGTGAGGTCTGAGGTAGATTGGCGCATGCAGAGGATAGTTAGGTAGCACTTGATGTTTCATGGCGAACCATCAAAATTCTGGAGGTCGCCATGTCCACACCCTTTGACTCTGCAAGAATCCTTTGATAACTTTTGATCATAACATTGTGTTGTATATCCTGGCAAAATTTCAGCTCTCTAGACCTTAACCCCGAGGAGGAGTTTGCTCTCAAAAATGAAAAAAATACAGAAATTTTATCCACTTAATTCAAAATGGCGGACTTCCTGTTGAGTTTAGGGGATGGCTCCAAGAGGCTTTTTTGTGTGTCCTGGTGTGCTCTATAGGCCTCCCAAATTGTGTGGATGTAGGTGAAACATGCTGCGGGGGCTGTTTATTAAACATACTGCAGGGGGCGCTATAGCACATGCCCTGTGGAGATGCATACAGTGTTATTCCTTGAGACGACTGTGATGTGTGTGTAAATTTTGGTGAGCTGTTGAACATTCTAAGCCTGTCAAAAAGTACTTTGTTTGTCACAAAAACAACGCGTTGCCACGGCAACAGCATTTCATCAAATATCAAAATCTTCACACTGTGGTATTGTCTGGGGGTGAAGAATCAGCTGACCAATTTTCAGAATGATACGACAAAGTTTGGAGCAATGATGTGTGCAAATGTAATTTCTAAACTGCTTGTTACCAATAGGTGGCGCTATGACTTTTTCTAAATTTTTCAGTGTGGATGTCCTCAAACTGGTTCTGGTGTCCAGCACATGAAGTTTGGGGCAGATAGGATCCTTTGCAGCTGAGATATGAACACTTCAATTTTCATGGCGAAACATCAAACTTTGCCGTCCCGCCACAGACACGCCTTTTCATCACACGTCACCATTTTTTCTGTGCTTCATCATCAATGTGTTCAGGCTTATGTCACAACATCTGAGGTGAATCTGAGCAACAGGCTAAGAATATTACATGAAAGTCTAAAAAATGTCAAATTCTTGATACCACAAGGTGGCGCTGTGACTGTGAATGAATCTTGCTGTATGGATGTCATCGAGGCAGGTCTGTGATCATACATGTAAAGTTTCATTCAGATCGGAGCATGTTCAGGAGAGTTAGACAGCATTTCCTGTTTCATGGCGAAGGATCAAATTTCGACAGGCCGCCACGACCACACCCTTTAACTATGGAGGAAGATTTTGATAACTTTTTCTCACGAAGGTCTGCTGTATGTACTGGCAAAATTTCAGATCGCTCAGACTTTTCCCCTAGGAGGAGTTCATCATAGATTTTGTACAGTTAACGCATGATGGCGCACTTCCTGTTGGGTGTAGAGCATGGCTGTGATTGACTTTTTTGTGTTTCCTGATGTGCTGCATATGCCTCCCAAATTTTTTAGCTCTCGGCCAAATTCCCTCCGAGTTGGCCTAATACCACTTTTTAAAATTTTGTAGGGGGCGCTATGGAGCCATTTTGTCATACACTACCACAATTCCTTTAGAATATAAAATTTTTCACCAGTTCTGGTGTGTGTACAAATTTTCATGAGTTTTTGAGCATGTTTAGGCCCTCAAAAATGCAGTTGTTCTGAGAGACAAATAATAATAATAATAATAATAATAAACCGTAGGGTTTCAATAGGGTCCTACGGCACCGTTGGTGCTTGGACAGCCGGTGCCCTTGCACCGCCTGTCCTCGGCACCTCGGTGCTCGGACCCTAATAAACCGTAGGGTTCCAATAGGGTCCTACGGCACCGTTGGTGCCTTGGACAGCCGGTGCCCTTGCACCGCCTGTCCTCGGCACCTCGGTGCTCGGACCCTAATAATTAAAGCTGCGAGCAGCGTTGAACGGGTCCTCGCATCCTTGCTGGTCGGCGACCCCAAGCATGTCCACCAGGCAATGCTACGACTGAGAGTATATTTAGGCCCACGGATGTCACAAAGGCTGGATTCTGAGCACACAGGTCAAATTTCAGGCAGATTGGAGCATGTACAGGCTATTTATGCTGCACTTTCTGTCCATCCACCAGGTGGCGCTATCTCTGTGACTGTATATTGGTCTATGAAACTCATAAGGACCGGTCTCTGATCAAACATGTAAAGTTTCAGGCAATTGCAGCATTTACAGGGGATTTACATAAGATGTCCTGCTTCATGGCGTAACATTGTAGTTCAGTTGGCTGCCATGGCCACGCCCTTTGAGTTTTGTGAACAATTTTCACAAATACTCAACCTGAAGGCGTGTAGTATATATTGTCCCAATTTCAGGTGTTTTGGAGCTATTGCCTGTGAGAAATCAATTGTTGAAAATGATCAAAAACACCAAAAATCTGACATTTAATTCAAAATAGCGGACTTCCTATTGAGTTTAGAGAATGACTCCAAGAGACTTTTTTGTTTGCAATGAAGTGCTACATATGCATGCCAAATTTCATAGTCATAGGTGAAAGTCTCTGAGGAGGCTATTCTTAAAAATGCTGTAGGGGGCGCTACGGAACATGCTGTGAATGTATTTTGGCCAATAAATGTGATCAGGACAGGACTGTGTTTAATCATGTGAGGTCTGAGGTAGATTGGAGCATGCAGAGGATAGTTAGGTAGCACTTGATGTTTCATGGCAAACCATCAACATTGAGGAGGTCGCCATGTCCACACCGTTTGACTCTGCAAGAATCCTTTGATAACTTTTGATCAGAACATCGTGTTGTATATCCTGGCAAAATTTCAGCTCTCTAGACCTTAACCCCGAGGAGGAGTTCGCTCTCAAAAATGAAAAAAATACAGAAATTTATCCACTTAATTCAAAATGGCGGACTTCCTGTTGAGTTTAGGGGATGGCTCCAAGAGGCTTTTTTGTGTGTCCTGGTGTGCTCTATAGGCCTCCCAAATTTTGTGGATGGAGGTGAAACATGCTGCCGGGGCTGTTTATTAAACATACTGCAGGGGGCGCTATAGCACATGCCCTGCAGAGATGCATACAGTGTTATTCCTTGAGACGACTGTGATGTGTGTGTAAATTTTGGTGAGCTGTTGAACATTCTAAGCCTGTCAAAAAGTACTTTGTTTGTCACAAAAACAACGCGTTGGCACGGCAACAGCATTTCATCAAATATCAAAATCTTCACACTGTGGTATTGTCTGGGGGTGAAGTATCAGCTGACCAATTTTCAGAATGATATGACAAAGTTTGGAGCAATGATATGTGCAAATGTAATTTCTAAACTGCTTGTCACCAATAGGTGGCGCTATGACTTTTTCTAAATTTTTCAGTGTGGATGTCCTCAAACTGGTTCTGGTGTCCAGCACATGAAGTTTGGGGCAGATAGGATCCTTTGCAGCTGAGATATGAACACTTCAATTTTCATGGCGAAACATCAAACTTTGCCATGCCGCCACAGACACGCCTTTTCATGACACGTCACCATTTTTTCTGTGATTCATCATCAATGTGTTCAGGGTTTTGTCACAACATCTGAGGTGAATCTGAGCAACAGGCTAAGAATAGTACATGAAAGTCTAAAAAATGTCAAATTCTTGATACCACAAGGTGGCGCTGTGACTGTTAATCATTTTTGCTATATGGATGTCATCGAGGCAGGTCTGTGATCATACATGTAAAATTTCATTCATATTGGAGCATGTTCAGGAGAGTTACACAGCATTTCCTGTTTCATGGCGAAGGATCAAATTTCGACAGGCCGCCACGACCACACCCTTTGACTATGGAGGAAGATTTTGATAACTTTTTCTCAGGAAGGCCGACTGTATGTACTGGCAAAATTTCAGATCGCTAACACTTTCCTCCGAGGAGGAGTTCATCATAGATTTTGTACAGTTAACGCATGATGGCGCACTTCCTGTTGGGTTTAGAGCATGGCTGTGATTGACTTTTTTGTGTTTCCTGATGTGCTGCATATGCCTCCCAAATTTTGTAGGTCCAGACCAAATTCCCTCTGAGTTGGCCTAATACCACTTTTTAAAATTTTGTAAGGGGCGCTATGGAGCCATTTTTGCACACACCGTCACATGCCCTACAAAATATGAAAATTTTCGCCAGTTTTGATGTGTGTGCAAATTTTCATGACTTTTTCAGCATGTTTCGGCCCTCAAAAATGCAGTTGTTCTGAGAGACAAATAATAATAATAATAATTAAAGCTGCAAGCAGCGTTGAAAGGGTCCTCGCATCCTTGCTGGTCGGCGACCCCAAGCATTTCCACCAGGCAATGCTGCGACTGAGAGTGTATTTAGGCCCATGAATGTCACAAAGGCTGGATTCTGAGCACACAGGTCAAATTTCAGGCAGATTGGAGCATGTACAGGCTATTTATGCAGCACTTTCTGTCCATCCACCAGGTGGCGCTATCTTTGTGACTGTATATTGGTCTATGAAACTCATCAGGACTGGACTGTGCTCAAACATGTAAAGTTTGAGGCAGATTGCAGCATGTACAGGGGATTTCCACAAGACGCCCTGCGTCATGGCGTAACATGAAAGTTCAGTTGGCTGCCATGGCCACACCCTTTGAGTTTTGTGAACAATTTTCACAAACATGCAACCTGAAGGCGTGTTTTATATTTTGTCCCAATTTCAGGTGTTTTGGAGCTATTACCTGTGAGAAATCAATTGTGGAAAATGACCAAAAATCTGACATTTAATTCAAAATTGCGGACTTCCTGTTGGGTTTAGAGAATGACTCCAAGAGACTTTTTTGTTTACACTGACGTGCTGCATATGCATGCCAAATTTCATAGTCATAGGTGAAAGTCTCTGTGGAGGCTATTTTATTTAAATGCTGTAGGGGGCGCTATGGCACATGCTGTGAATGTATTTTGGCCTATAAATATGATCAGGACAGGACTGTGTTCAATCATGTGAGGTCTGAGGTAGATTGGAGCATGCAGAGGATAGTTAGATAACACTTGATGTTTCATGGCGAACCATCAAAATTCGGGAGGCCGCCATGTCCACACCCTTTGACTCTGGAAGAATCTTTTAATAACTTTTGATCATGACATCGTGTTGTATATCCTGGAAAATTTGAGGTCTCTTTGAGTTAACTCCTTGGAGGAGTTCGCTCTCAAAAATTAAAAAAATAGAGAAAATTTATCCACGTAATTCAAAATGGCGGACTTCCTGTTGAGTTTAGGGGATGGCTCCAAGAGGCTTTTTTGTGTGTCCTGGTGTGCTCTGTAGGCCTCCCAAATTTTGTGGATCTTGGTGAAACGTGCTGCCGGGGCTGTTTATTAAACATACTGCAGGGGGCGCTATAGCACATGCCCTGCAGAGATGCATACAGTGTTATTCCTTGAAACGACTGTGATGTGTGTGTAAATTTTGGTGAGCTGTTGAATATTGTAACCCTGTCAAAAAGTACTTTGTTTGTCACAACAACAACACGTTGCCACGGCAACAGCATTTTATCAAACGCTAAAATCTTCACACTTTGGCATTGTCAGGGGGTGAAGACTGGGCTGACCAGTTTCCAGAAGGATATGACAAAGTTTGGAGTAATAATGGATGCAAATGTAATTTCTAAACTACTTGTTACCAATAGGTGGCGCTATGACTTTTTCTAAATTTTTCAGTGTGGATGTCCTCAAAGTGGTTCTGGTGTCCAGCACATGAAGTTTGGGGCAGATAGGATCCTTTGCAGCTGAGATATGAACACTTCAATTTTCATGGCGAAACATCAAACTTTGCCGTCCCGCCACAGACACGCCTTTTTATCACACGTCACCATTTTTTCTGGGATTCATCATCAATGTGTTCAGGCTTATGTCGCCACATCTGAGGTGAATCTGAGCAACAGGCTAAGAACAGTACATGAAAGTCTAAAACTTGTCAATTTCTTGATACCACAAGGTGGCGCTGTGACTGTGAATGAATCTTGCTATATGGATGTCATCGAGGCAGGTCTGTGATCATACATGTAAAGTTTCATTCAGATTGGAGCATGTTCAGGAGAGTTACACAGCATTTCCTGTTTCATGGCGAAGGATCAAATTTCGACAGGCCGCCACGACCACACCCTTTGACTATGGAGGAAGATTTTGATAACTTTTTCTCAGGAAGGCCTGCTGTATGTACTGGCAAAATTTCAGATCGCTCAGACTTTCCCCCGAGGAGGAGTTCATCATAGATTTTGTACAGTTAACGCATGATGGCGCACTTCCTGTTGGGTTTAGAGCATGGCTGTGATTGACTTTTTTGTGTTTCCTGATGTGCTGCATATGCCTCCCAAATTTTGTAGGTCCAGACCAAATTCCCTCTGAGTTGGCCTAATACCACTTTTTAAAATTTTGTAGGGGGCGCTATGGAGCCATTTTTGCACACACCTCCACATGCCCTACAAAATATGAAAATTTTCGCCAGTTTTGATGTGTGTGCAAATTTTCATGACTTTTTGAGCATGTTTAGGCCCTGAAAAATGCAGTTGTTCTGAGAGACAAATAATAATAATAATAATAATAATAATAATAAACCGTAGGGTTTCAATAGGGTCCTACGGCACCGTTGGTGCCTTGGACAGCCGGTGCCCTTGCACTGCCTGTCCTCGGCACCTCGGTGCTCGGTCCCTAATAATAATAATAAACCGTAGGGTTTCAATAGGGTCCTACGGCACCGTTGGTGCCTTGGACAGCCGGTGCCCTTGCACCGCCTGTCCTCGGCACCTCGGTGCTTGGACCCTAATAATAATAATAAACCATAGGGTTTCAATAGGGTCCTACGGCACCGTTGGTGCCTTGGACAGCCGGTGCCCTTGCACCGCCTGTCCTCGGCACCCTCGGTGCTCGGACCCTAATAATAAAAAACCCTAAGGTTTCAATAGGGTCCTTCGGCACCGTTGGTGCCTTGGACAGCCGGTGCACTTGCACCGCCTGTCCTCGGCACCTCGGTGCTCGGACCCTAATAATAATAATAATAAAAACCCTAAGGTTCCAATAGGGTCCTTCGGCACCGTTGG
The DNA here is from genome assembly GCF_021347895.1 of Acanthochromis polyacanthus. Lineage (NCBI taxonomy): Eukaryota > Metazoa > Chordata > Actinopteri > Pomacentridae > Acanthochromis > Acanthochromis polyacanthus. The sequence goes on along the minus strand of NC_067128.1, from coordinate 24,107,045 downwards.
TGCCTTGGACAGCCGGTGCACTTGCACCGCCTGTCCTCGGCACCTCGGTGCTCGGACCCTAATAATAATAATAAACCGTAGGGTTCCAATAGGGTCCTACGGCACCGTTGGTGCCTTGGACAGCCGGTGCCCTTGCACCGCCTGTCCTCGGCACCTCGGTGCTCGGACCCTAATAATAATAATAATAAAAAACCCTAAGGTTCCAATAGGGTCCTTCGGCACCGTTGGTGCCTTGGACAGCCGGTGCCCTTGCACCGCCTGTCCTTGGCACCTCGGTGCTCGGACCCTAATTAAAGCTGCAAGCAGCATTGGGCGGGACCTCGCGCGTCCCCCGCACGGTCAGCAAGCAAGTGCCGTCCGCGACCAAAGATGAAAGCGACAGGAGTTCCTCTGCCGGAATATTGTACGGTTTAGGAGGAGATAATGTTTAAGGGGTTTAAATATTTTCTTGTACAGCGCCCCCTAGATTGAAGACAGCACAAATCTATCGGACAGGTTTTCGTAGAGCTTGAGGGGGCGAACGTGCGTGCCAAATTTCACAAAAAGTTATGCACGTTTAGGGGGTCAAATTAAGCGAAACATGGTTTCAGGTGAACACAAACTTTGACAGCTTATAAAAGAAAAACTAGACAAGTTAGCCTTTTTCTGTTGATAACTTTTGTTTGGCTGGATATTCACTATAACCTGTCCAAATATGAAGTGGGAATATTGTACGGTGTCAGAGGAGATAATCTTTAAAGGGTTTTCATATTTTGGGTTATAGCGCCCCCTAGATTGAAGATTGTTCAAATCGGTCAGACAGGTTTTCGTAGAGCTCGAGCGGTCAAACGAGTTTGTCGTGGTTGCATGTCTCTAAGACATTCCTGTGCAAAGAGCTGCGGCCTTTTCTATTGCCCTTATGGTTTGTTGTCGTTTGTCGTGTCCCTAGGTGGCGCTATAGAGTTTTTGTAGATTGTTTTTTCAGAATATCGAATTTTTCACGTGACCCGACGTGCGTGCCAAATTTCATAAAAAAGTTATGCACGTTTAGGGGGTCAAATTAAGTGAAACGTGCGGGGAATAATAATAATAATAATAATAATAATAATAATAATAATAATAATAATTAAAGCTGCAAGCAGCATTGGGCGGGACCTCGCCCCGCCCCCCCGCCCCCCGCCCCCCCGCGCGGTCGGCAAGCAAGTGCCGTCCGTGACCGAAGATGAAAGTCAGAGGAGTTCCTCTGCCGGAATATTGTACGGTTTCGGAGGACATACTGTTTAAAGGTTTTGCAAATTTTGGTGTATAGCGCCCCCTAGGTTTATGATAGCTCAAATCTGTCGACAGGGTTTCGTAGAGCTCAAGCAGACGAACGTGTCAGTGCTGGTTGCATGTCTGTACGACATTCCTGTGCGAAGAGCTGAGGGAATTTGTGATTTATGAAGTTTTTTGTTTCCCTCGGTAGCGCCATAGAGTTTTTCCAGAATTTGTTTTCAGAATATTGAAATTTTCAGCAGACCGGACCTGCGTACCAAATTTCAGCAAAATACATGCACTTTTACGGGGTCAAATTAAGCGAAACATGGTTTCTGGTGAAGACAAACTTTGACAGCTTATTAAACAAAAACTAGACAAGTTAGCCTTTTTCCTTTGATAACTTTTGTTTGGCTGGATATTCACTATAATCTGTGCAAATATGAAGCCGAAATATTGTACGGTTTCGGAGGAGTAATCTTTAAAGGGTTTTCATATTTCAGGTAATAGCGCCTCCTAGATTGAAGATAGCTGAAATTAGTTGGACAGGTTTTCGTAGAGCTCGAGCAGGTGGACACGTGAGTGGCAGTTGCATGTCTCTACGACATTCCTGTGCGAAGAGCTGAGGTTATTTGTGATTCATGCAGGTTTTTTGTGTCCCTAGGTGGCGCTATAGAGTTTTTCCAGAATTTGTTTCCAAAATATTGAAATTTTCAGCAGACTGAACCTGCGTACCAAGTTTCAGCAAAATACATGCACGTTTAGGGTGCAAAATTGAAGCGATACATGGTTTCGGGTGAAGACAAACTTTGACAGCGTATAAAAAAAAACTAGACAAGTTAGCCTTTTTCTTTGGATAACTTTGTTTGGCTGGATATTCACTATAATCTGTGCAAATATGAAGCCCAAATATTGTACGGTTTCGGAGGAGATAAAGTTTTAAGGGTTTTCATATTTTGGGTTATAGCGCCCCCTAGATTGAAGATAGCTCAAATCAGTTGTACAGGGTTTCGTAGAGCTCTAGTCGACAAACGCGTGAGTGGTGGTCGCATGTTTCTACGACATTCCTGTGCGGCCGAATATGTGTGCCAAATTTCATAAAAAGTTATGCACGTTTAGGGGGTCAAATTAAGCAAAACGTGCGGGGAAGAATAATAATAATAAGAGGAAGAAGAAGAAGAAGAAACGGAGCAAATACAATAGGGACTCGCCAGCTCCGCTGGCTCGGTCCCTAATAAGAAACGAAGCAAATACAATAGGGTCTCGCCAGCTCCGCTGGCCAGCTCCGCTGGCTCGGTCCCTAATAAGGAAGAAAAATAAAAACCCTAAGGTTCCAATAGGGTCCTAGGCACCGCTGGTGCCTTGGACAGTCGGTGCCCTTGCACCGTCTGTCCTCGGCACCCTCGGTGCTCGGACCCTAATAAGAAGAAGAAACGGAGCAAATACAATAGGGACTCACCAGCTTCGCTGGCTCGGTCCCTAATAATAATAATAATAAGAAGAAGAAGAAGAAACAGAGCAATTACAATAGGGACTCGCCAGCTCCGCTGGCCAGCTCCGCTGGCTCGGTCCCTAATTAAAGCTGCAAGCAGCGTTGAACGTGTCCTTGCATCGTTGCTGTTCGGCGATCCCAAGCATTTCCACCAGGCAATGCTGCGACTGACAGTGTGTTGAGGCCCCTTAATGTGACAAGGGCTGGATTCAGAGCACACAGGTCAGATTGGAGCATGCACAGGCTATTTATGCAGCACTTTCTGTCCATCCACCAGGTGGAGCTATCTGTGTGACTGTATATTGGTCTATGAAACTCATCAGGACTGGACTCTGATCAAACATGTAAAGTTTGAGGCAGATTGCAGCATGTACAGGGGATTTCCACAAGACGCCCTGCTTCATGGCGTAACATTAAAGTTCAGTTGGCTGCTATGGCCACACCCTTTGAGTTTTGTGAACAATTTTCACAAACATGCAACCTGAAGGCGTGTTTTATATATTGTCCCAATTTCAGGTGTTTTGGAGCTTTTGCCTGTGACAAATCAATTGTTGAAAATGACCAAAAACACCAAAAATCTGACATTTAATTCAAAATGGCAGACTTCCTGTTGTGTTTGGAGAATGACTCCAAGAGACTTTTTTGTTTGCACTGACGCGCTACATATGCATGCCAAATTTCATCATCATAGGTGAAAGTCTCTGTGGAGGCTATTTTGTAAATGCTGTAGGGGGCGCTATGGCACATGCTGTGAATGTTTTTTGGCCAATAAATGTGAGCAGGAGAGGACTGTGTTTAATCATGTGAGGTCTGAGGTAGATTGGAGCATGCAGAGGATAGTTAGGTAGCACTTAATGTTTCATCAACCATCAAAATTCTGGAGGTCGCCATGTCCACACCCTTTGACTCTGGAAGAATCTTTTAATAACTTTTGATCATGATATCGTGTTATATATCCTGGCAAAATTTCAGGTCTCTCGGAGTTAACCCCTAGGAGGAGTTCGCTCTCAAAAATGAAGAAAATATAGAAAACTTTTCCACGTAATTCAAAATGGCGGACTTCCTGTTGGGTTTAGGGGATAGCTCCAAGAGGCTTTTTTGTGCGTTCTGATGTGCTCTATATGCCTCCCAAATTTTGTGGATGTAGGTGAAACGTGCTGTGGGGGTTGTTTATTAAACATACTGTTGGGGGCGCTATAGCACATGCAGTGCTGAGAAGCATACAGTGTCTTTCCTTGGGTTGACAGTGATGTGTGTGGTAATTTTGGTGAGGTTATAAGTATTGTAAACCTGTCAAAAACCAATTTGCTTATCAAATCAACAATGCATTGCCACGGCAACCATGTTTTATGAAACATCAAAATTTTGAAATTGTGGCATGGTCATGGCATGACGACTCAGTGGGTTTTGTGCAATGGGATGTGTAAATGTAATGCCTAAATGTCCTGTTACCAATAGGTGGCGCTATGACTTTTTCCAAATTTATGAGTGTGGATGTCTTTAGACTGGTCCTGGTGTCTCGCACATGAAGTTTGGGGCAGATAAGGTCTTTTGCAGCTGAGATATGAACAATTCAATTTTCATGGCAAAACATCAAACTTTGCCGCTCCGCCACAGACACGCCTTTTTATGACATGTCACCATTTTTTCTGGGATTCATAATCAATGTGTTCAGGCTTATGTCACCACATCTGAGGTGAATCTGGCCAACAGGCTAAGAATAGCACATGAAAGTGTAAAAAATGTCAAATTCTTGATACTACAAGGTGGCGCTGTGACTGTGAATGAATGTTGCTATATGGATGTGATCAGGGCAGATCTCTGATCATACATGTAAAGTTTCATTCAGATTGGAGCATGTTCATGAGAGTTAGCTCAATAGAGCTCCGGACGTCACGTGACTCCGTTTGTTTACGCCGCCATGTTGGCAGGAAACTCCGCTTCAAAATGAATGGCGCTAGTAGAAAATTTACGCCGTCTGAGTTTACTTTTCATTTTAAATTAGACAATATTATAAAATATACAAACAAACTGGACAAACTAAACTTATCTGATCCATATCATGCCCCCGGTATCTTATTTAAGAATCTTGAGGCGGTCGGAGCGCACCTTTTACCGGACCTGCGGTAACCTGACATCTGCAATTACCTGATAAATTTTCCTTCATCCTACTCCGGTGAATCTCTTAAAGCGTATAAAAGCCTTGAGGGGTATAAATGGAGACAGGCTAACTTTGTCACCGGGATTCAGATCTGGAGTCTTCCTGTGAAAGATATCACTGTCGTCACTGGGATGTTAAGTGTAGCTTAAACCATACAGGTTTAGTAATTGCAGATGTTTCAAAGTCTCTTAGTTGACTTAACATGAAACATATCAGCATCGTATTGCTAGAAATTACGCGATCAGATATAAAGCTTAGGAAACGGATTCTGTACCTGATATAAAGTGGTCGCTACATATGCGGAATCCGTTGCCTGCGGGTTCCCACCTCTCCGTTTTCTTCTGCTCGCTTCTTGCACGTTTTATGGCAGTGATCCACCTCTGTCGTCTTTCAGGATCTTTGGGAATCCGATAAAATGCTCTTCCCTTTGCTCATCCTCAGCTGTTCTGGCATCCCGGGGCGCAACAACTGTCCACCATATCTCTGATGTCGACGCTGAAGAACATTTAGGAGTTAGCTGGCAGTAGTTTAAACAGCGCACCTTCCTGCCAATATGGCGGTGTTTTGATTTCGACTGTTGCATTCCGGGTTTGTGTGACGTCATCTCCCGGAGCTCTATAGGGTCCTAGGCACCGCAGTACCTTGGGCAGTTGGTGCCCTTGCACCGCCTGTCCTCAGCACGTCAGTGCTTGGTCCTAATAATAAACCCTAGGGTTTCAATAGGGTCTTCGCACCATTCGATGCTCGGACCATAATTATAAACCCTAGAGTTTCAATAGGGTCCGAGGAACCGCAGTGCCTTGGACAGTCAGTGCCCTTGCACCGCCTGTCTATGGCACCATCGGTGCTTGGACCCTAAAAACCCTAGGGTTTCAATAGGGTATTTGCACCGTTCCCTGCTCGGACACTAATAATAAACCCTAGGGTTTCAATAGGGTCCTATGCACTCCAGTGCCTTGGACAGTCAGTGCCTTTGCACCGCCTGTCCTCGGCACCGTCAGTGCTCGGATCCTAATAAAAAACCCTTGGGTTTAAATAAGGTCTTTGCACTATTCGTTGCTCGGACCCTAATTATAAACCCTAGGGTTTCAATAGGTTCCTATTGAAACCCGCAGTGCCTTAGACAGTAGGTGCCCTTTCACCGTCTGTCTATGGCACCGTCGGTGCTCGGACCCTAATAATAAACCCTAGAGCAGTGGTCGGCAACTGGCGGCCCGTGGGCCAAAACTGGCCCGTCAGGAATAATATCTGGCCCGCCAGATGATTTTGAAAATTTGATTTGGCACGGAGCCAAGCCAGTCCGTCACCGCAACACGAAACTCGCATGGTCGGCTGCTGCCGGGCATTTCCGCATTTGTGCTACTGGTCGGACACGGTTGTACCAGCCAGATTTCACTGAGCAACAGTGTGTGCAAAACGTGTGTGTGTCTCGGGAGTCATTTTTAATACATCTGTGATCAGAATTGAGACGTGTGTCCCAAGCAGCAGCGATCAGCTGTAGAAGCTCCGCTGCTCGTGGTATCGCCCCCCCCCGCGCTCGCAGAATCGGAGTGCACCCCCTCACAGGTTGGCCCGCTGTTCGATTGTTTACAAAGATTTTGTCCCGAAGCCACATCTACTTGCCGACCCCTGCCCTAGAGTTTCAATAGGGTCCTTGGCACCGCAGTGCCTTGGACAGTCAGTGCCCTTGCACCGCCTGTCCTCGGCACTGTCAGTTCTCGGACTCTAATAAAAAATCCTAGGGTTTCAATAGGGTCTCGCACCGTTTGATGTTTAGACCCTAATAATAAACCGTAGGGTTTCAATAGGGTCCTAGGCACCACAGTGCCCTGGCAGTCGGTGCCCTTTCACCACCTGTCCTCGGCACCGTCGGTGCTCGGACCCTAATAATAATAAAAAAACCTAAAGTTTCAAGTACCTATGGGGCCGAGGACCGGTGGAGCAAGGGCACCGATGGTCCCAAGGCACCGCGATGCCTAAGACCCTAATAATAATAATAAGAAGAAAAAACTGGCCGGATGTGGCCCGTGGGCCATATGATGCCCAAGTCTGCATTAGATACCGTGCTCCTTTTCTTCCTTCAATGACTCATACAGTGACTCTTGTGCCTTTTTGTTAGGTGGTTGGTTTTCCAGAGGTTCATGATGAATGTTGTTGTGGTGGTAGCATAGCACCCAGAATCTCCCATGTAGCATGTGTATCAAACTGCTGAGTTTCTTTGTTTTTGGTGTGTGTCTTTGGGTCTTCAGTTGCCAAGTCCTGTAACTCACCAAGTGAGCCTCTTTCCTTATATTCAAATGCTGCTTCTGTTGCTTTTTCCGAATATAGCTACTTCTCTTAATGCTGCTGTAGCTTCTTTCTCTTGTTTTAACACGTGAAGACTTGTCTCAGTTGAAGCATTCTTTCATCATGGCTGCCTCCCTTTCTGCAAAGGATATTTTAATTTTTGCTGCTTCAGCAGCAGTGCTGACTGATGTCCAGGTTGAAGCTCTGGAGGACTTGTGTGAAGCTGAAACTCGAGACCTCGTCTCCAGCCGAGACTAACATTTTTCTTTGTTGTCATCACTCATCTTGCAGTGTTTCTATACAGAGTCTGTAGTTCTGTGCTTCTATGTGCTGTTCACAGTTGTTTAGTTGCCTTCTCCCACTGAGTGGTAGTCATTTTACTATTCTGTCCTGGCAGAATACGAACTGTATTCCCCGACACATAGCGAACAAGGAAAGGAAACCCAGCAGGCTTGACTTAGGTTAAGTCGTTTTACTGAATCTTTGTCCCTTTTTTTAACACTTTGTAAAATTGTAAAACACAAAAAAGTATATGTTACAAATGAGGCTCCACAACAACTAACTAGCCTTAGCAGCTTAACTAACAACATGCTCGCGGTTAGCCTCGCTGTTAGCATTAGCATCATTAGCACGTAAAATTGTTGCTTCTTAACATAAAATAAATGCTAAAAACATCCCCTTGACACTCATAGTGTCTTCAACAATGTAAACAAACAAATAGCAGTCCTACTTACTGACTGTTCCACTACAAGGCTGCGACAGTAAATTCTGTGGTGCAGCACGTAGCAGACACGAATATTGGTTGAGTTTTTGAAATGCGCAATTGCGCAGAAGCACCACCAGGGGGACACTAACACTTTTCAATAAAAACAACAGTCAGAACAATTTGCTTTCCTTCATTTTATTTTTGGCATATTGATCCAGCGAGTCTTTGGCACCACAAGCTGTCGTATGAACTGGTTTAACTTAATATGCTTTTTTTTATTGATCCTTATTCCAATGAAAGGCTTAATGAGTAAATCAGAACATTATGAAGCACACGTGGGTGACTTCAAAATACTTATAAAAATGTCTTATTAAACACAGAGAAATGGCTGAAATTCTTCACAGAATATTCTAATAAACATTATTTAATTTTCTACAAATGGATTTTAACCCATAAGAACCCAGACTTAATGAGTTATGGTCTGACATAAAGCTTTAATAGGAAGAGACTGGGGCACTCAGAATGCTTGTTACACTGGTGTCACCGTGGGTTCAACAGCTCCACACATGTGTTTAGGGGTGGAACAACCTCCCAACAAGATTTATCTGTGGAAGGACTGCTTTTGGTAAGCTCGAGAATTCAGTCAATGAAGTGGAAAATTATCTTCTGATCCCTCATTTTGCCGTCAGGGATATTTAAACTAAATTTGCTGTTCTTTTTTTACTTCCCCTGCTTTACCACAATTTGAATGTAATATTTAAAGCTCTGGGTCCTAGATACCATCATGGCAATTTAGCAGCAGATGTAGATTGGTGGGGTTTCTTGAATTATAAATTTTGTTTGGTAAAACAGGACATGTTCTGCCTGTGTTCTAATAACAGACAGGTGGGAGGATTAGCCGTGACAGTTTCAAAGCATTCCAAACCAGTAATTTCCTTACTGAAATAAAATCAAATTTCTTTTTGAATTTGCCATCATTTAAAGATGTCCCTTTTATCCACAAATTATTAGTGAGACAACAATCAAAAGCAATTCAACAAAGATTTGCCACATTTCACAGATTTTTCTCATTGTGATTATGCAAGTAGAAACAATTCCATTATATATTTATTTCCCAGCTGACTTTAGAGAGATAAAAATCCTCCATTTGATCTATCATGTTTTTCTTCCTGCATGTGCTTCCAAATCCTATGAGTGTCACTTCAGTAATTGTGGATTCTAGACAGTTAATGTGTCTCCTTTATTTAACTGCTGAAGCTCAGGAGTCACTCATGAATCACCAGTAAGTTGGAGTTTTTCATCTTTAAAGATGCAGTAAACTATAACTTTATATTCACAATGAATCAAACTACAGACTATGTTTGCTGTAGAAGGTCCCACTAATCGTGACAAACCCACAGAGAGTTATCACCTAACTCTCTTTCATTCAGCTGAGTGTTTGAGCAACTTTTTGCTGTTTATTGTTCAGGCTCTTATAGCATCATGACCTTTAAAACCCACTGTACGCTACCTATCAAACATCAAACAAGACAGACAAAATTACTAACTGAAAACGATGAAATATTCAGCATTTAGCTAATGAACCAGCAATGTTTCTTAGAACTTGGTGGAGATCAAAAGGGAGATTAAAAAAAAGAGCTAATAATGGATACTCATAATTTATCAGACTTACAAATGAATTAGTATGCTACTATTTGCCAACACATTTCCAGTATCTTTTTGAATTGTTTAAAGCCTGAGCTTCAAAATGGTTCTCCAAATATAACTACAAAATGTTTGAAGGCATTTTTAGCATTAGTTTTAACTTTTTGAACTGTTAAAAATTTGAATGAATTTTTTTACTGTAAAGTATGCCAGAGCTACGAGGGTCCAAAGATTACTGGGGATTTTTAATGCAATTTTTTTTTTAAATTTGAGAAAACCATTTGATGAATTGCTAACAAAAGATAAGGCACACCACTACTGATGGAGCAGCACATTTTGATATACAGTGGGTACGGAAAGTATTCAGACCTCTTGAAAATTTTCACTCTCTGTGTCATTGCAGCCATTTGCCAAAATCAAAAAAGTTCATTTTATTTCTCATTAATGTACACTCAGCACCCCATATTGACAGAAAAAACAGAAATGTAGAAATTTTTTGCAAATTTATTAAAAAAGAAAAACTGAAATATCACATGGTCATAAGTATTCAGACCCTTTGCAGCGACATTCATATCTAACTCACGTGCTGTCCATTTCTTCTGATCCTCCGCGAGATGGTTCTGCTTCTTTATTGGAGTCCAGCTGTGTTTAATTGAACTGATTGGACTTGATTAGGAAAGGCTCACACCTGACCTTACAGCTCACAGTGCATGTCAGAGCAAATGAGAATCATGAGGTCGAAGGAACTGCCCAAGGAGCTCAGAGACAGAATTGTGGCAAGGCACAGATCTGGCCAAGGTTACAAAAGAATTTCTGCAGCACTCAAGGTTCCTAAGAGCACAGTGGCCTCCATAATCCTCAAATGGAAGAAGTTTGGGACGACCACAACTCTTCCTAGACCTGGCCGTCCAGCCAAACTGAGCAATCATGGGAGAATAGCCTTGGTGAGAGAGGTACAGAAAAACCCAAAGATCACTGTGGCTGAGCTCCAGAGATGCAGTCGGGAGATAGGAGAACGTTCCACAAAGTCAACTATCACTGCAGCCCTCCACCAGTTGGGGCTTTATGGCAGAGTGGCCCGACGGAAGCCTCTCCTCAGTGCAAGACACATGAACGCCTGCATAGAGTTTGCCAAAAAACACATGAAGGACTCCCAGACTATGAGAAATAAGATTCTCTGGTCTGATGAGACCAAGATTGAACTTTTTGGTGTTAATTCTAAGCGGTATGTGTGGAGAAAACCAGGCATTGCTCATCACCTGCCGAATACAATCCCTACAGTGAAACATGGTGGTGGGAGCATCATGTTGTGGGGGTGTTTTTCAGCTGCAGGGACAGGACGACTGGTTGCAACTGAAGGAAGGAAGAATGTGGCCAAGTACAGAGATATCCCGGAGGAAAACCTCTTCCAGAGTGCTCAGGACCTCAGACTGGGCCGAAGGTTCACCTTTCAACAGGACAATGACCCTAAGCACACAGCTAAAATAACAAAGGAATGGCTTCAGAAAAACTCTGTGACCGTTCTTGACTGGCCCAGCCAGAGCCCTGACCCTGTGATATTTCAGTTTTTCTTTTTTAATAAATTTGCAAAAATTTCTACATTTCTGTTTATTTCTGTCAAGATGGGGTGCTGAGTGTACATTAATGAGAAATAAAATGAATTTGTTTGATTTTGGCAAATGGCTGCAATAACACCGAGAGTGAAAATTTTCAAGGGGTCTGAATACTTTCTGTACCCACTGTATGTACAGGGATTTCTTAAAACTGTGGAATTGGTTAGACGATGGAAACCGTGTCAGAAGACTTTAGAATAAGAATAAGCTTGGGGAATAACAATAAGTGTGATTCAGTGCTTCAGCAGCACCACATTTAATAACAATAAAGGCACTCAGAAAGTACAGAAAGTACTCTGCCAAGGCTGCTCAGTGATTGTATCATTTCCGATGGATAAGTCCCAATAAGTCCGCAGCAGTTGATTTGTAGGAGAATCGTAATCATGTGATAATCAGCAGGCAGCTGATGTAGTGTTCTCTTGTTGTCATAGTTACAGTGACACCATGCCGCTATCTCACAATGATACAGAAATCTTTAACAAATCCTTTGATCCATCCATCCATCCATTTTCCTCCGCTTATCCGGGGCTGGGTCGCAGAGGCAGCAGGCGAAGCAGGTCATTCCAGACATCCCTCCCCCCAGCAACGCTTTCCAGCTCTTCCTGGGGGATCCCGAGGTGTTCCCAGGCCAGACGAGATATGTAATCCCTCCAGCGAATTCTGGGTCTACCCCGGGGTCTCCTCCCAGATGGACGTGCTCGGAAAACCTCCAAAGGAAGTCTCCCTGGAGGCATCCGTATCAGATGGCCAAACCACCTCAGCTGGCTCCTTTTGATGCGAAGGAGCAGCGGCTCTATTCCGAGCTCCCTCCAGATGTCTGAGCTCCTCACCCTATCTCTAAGGCTGAGCCCAGCCACCCTACGGAGGAAGCCCATTTCGGCTGCTTGTATCCACGATCTTGTTCTTTCAGTCACTACCCAAAGCGCATGACCATAGGTGAGGGTTGGAACGTAGATGGACTGGTAAATCGAGAGCTTCGCTTTACGGCTCAGCTCCCTCTTCACCACGATGGTCCGGTACAATGCCTGCATTACTGCTGACGCCGCACCGATCCGCCTGTCCATCTCCCGCTCCATTTTCCCATCACTCGTGAACAAGATCCCGAGATACTTAAACTCCTTCAGTTGGGGAAGCAACTCCCCCCAACCCGGAGGGAGCAATCCACCGGTTTCCGGCAGAGAACCATGGCCTCGGACTTGGAGGTGCTGATCCGCATCCCTGCCGCTTCACACTCGGCTGCAAACCGCTCCAGTGCGTGCCAGAGGTCACGGTCTGAGGACGCCAACAAAACCACATCATCCGCAAAAAGCAGAGATGCGATCCTGAGGCCCCCAAACTGAAAACCCTCCCCACCACGACTGCACCTTGAAATCCTGTCCATGAAAACCACAAACAGGATTGGAGACAAGGGTCAGCCCTGACGGAGTCCAACACCCACCGGAAATGTGTCTGACTTAGTGCCGAGTATGCGGACACAGCTCTCACTTTGGTCATACAGGGACCAAATGGCTCGTAGCAACGAGCCCGCGACCCCATACTCCCGCAGTGCACCCCACAAAGCCCCTCGGGGGACACGGTCATAGGCCTTCTCCAGATCCACAAAACACATGTAGACTGGCAGGTCATACTCCCATGGCCCCTCAGCAGCTCCGCAAGGGTAAAGAGCTGGTCCGCTGTTCCACGACCGGGACGGAATCCGCATTGCTCCTCCTGAATCCCAGGTTCGACAATCAGTCGGATCCTCCCTTCCAGCACCCTAGAGTAAACTTTCCCGGGGAGGCTGAGAAGTGTGATACCACGGTAGTTGGCACACACTCTCCAGTCCCCCTTTTTGAAAATAGGGACCACCACCCCGGTGTGCCACTCCACAGGTACTGTACCTGATCCCCACACGACATTGTATAGACGTGTCAACCAGGACAGTCCAACAATGTCCAGAGCCTTCAGCATCTCAGGGCAAATCTTGTCCACACCTGGCGCCTTGCCACCGAGGAGCTTTATAACTACCTCGGCGACCTCTGCCACGGACAAGGACGAAGATCCCCCCGAGTCTTCAGGCTCTGCCTCCTCCATAGAGGACGTGTTTACCGGGTTCAGGAGTTCCTCGAAGTGCTCTTTCCACAGTCCGACAATATCCCCAGTACGGGTCAACAGTTCTCCACCCCGACTGTACACAGCCTGAGCGAAGCCCTGCCTCCCCTTCCTGAGGCGTCAAATGGTTTGCCAGAACTTCCACGAGACCGACCAAAGTCCTTCTCCATGGCCTCCCCGAACTCCTCCCACACCCGAGTTTTAGCTTCCACAACCGCTGCAGCTGCCGCCCTTTTGGCCAACCGGTACCCATCAGCTGCTTCGGGAGACTCCCGAGCCAACCAGGCTCGAAAAGTCTCCTTTTTCAGCCTGACGGCCTCCCTCACCGCTGGTGTCCACCAGCGGGTCCTTGGTTGCCGCCGCGACAGGCACCAGTGACCTTCAGACCACAGCTCCTAGCAGCTGCTTCTGCAATGGAGGCTTTGAACATGGACCACTCAGAATCCATGTCCCCAACCTCCCCCAGGATACAGGAGAAACTCTTCCAGAGGTGGGAGTTGAAAACCCTACAGACAGGGTCCTCCGCCAGATGTTCCCAGTTCACCCGCACTACATGTTTGGGTTTACCAGGTCTGTCCGGCAGTCTTCCCCGCCATCGGATCCAACTCACCACCAGGTGGTGATCAGTTGACAGCTCTGCACCTCTCTTCACCCGAGTGTCCAAAACATACGGCCGCAGATCTGACGATACGACTATAAAATCGATCATCGACCTTTGGCCTAAGGTGCTCTGGTACCAAGTACACTTATGAGCAACCTTATGCTCGAACATGGTGTTTGTTATGGACAATCCATGACTAGCACAGAAGTCCAATAACAAAACACCACTCGGGTTCAGATCGGGCAGGCCGTTCCTCCCAATCACCCCCCTCCAGGTTTCTCCATCGTTGCCCACGTGAGCGTTGAAGTCTCCCAGGAGAACTATGGAATCCCCGGGCGGTACCCTTTCCAGGACACCACCCAGAGACTCCAAGAAGGCCGAGTACTCCGAACTGCTGTTCGGCGCATAAGCACAGACAACAGTCAGAGTTTTCTCCTCTGCAACACGAAGTCGCAGAGAGGCGGCCCTCTCGTTCTCCGGGGAGAACTCCAACATTGCGGCACTCAGCCGGGGGCTTGTGAGTATCCCCACACCCGCCCGGCGCCTCTCACTTTGGGCAACTCCGGAGTAGGAGAGAGTCCAACCCCTCTCCAGGATTCTGGTTCCAGAACCTTTGCTGTGCGTGGAGGTGAGCCCAACTATATCTAGCCGGAATCGCACCAGCTCAGGTTCCTTCCCCGCCAGTGAGGTGACGTTCCGCGTCCCCAGAGCTAGTCTACGCCACCAGGGGGCGGCACGCCTAGGCACCCGCTCCTGCCTACTGCCCAGTGTACATAGCACCCGACCCCGACTTCCTGCCCTATAGGTGGTGGGCCTATTGGGCGGTGGCCCTGTGTTACTTCTTCGGGCTGTGCCCGACCGAGCCCCACGGGACCCCAAGGCTCGGCCACCAGACGCTCTCTTGAGAGCTCCCCCCCCCAGGCCTGGCTCCAGGGGAAGGCCCCGGTTTCCCTAACCCGGGCGAGGTAGCGGCTTCACCTTTGTTTGTTTTCATCGTGGTCTTCTGAATCGCTCTTAGTCTGGTCTCTCACCCAGGACCAGTTTGCCTTGGGAGACCCTACCAGGGGCTTATGCCCCGGACAACATAGTTCCCAGGATCACCGAGACACTCAAACTCCTCCACCGCGATAAGGTGGCGATTTGACGGGGGGAAAATCCTTTGATCCAATATATAATCTAATCCACATCAATGCTAAAATGTTATCACTTGGTCCTTGCGTCATTTCTGACCTTCCCTGGAAATTTCATCCAAATCTGTTAATCCTTTTTTGTAATGTTCCTAACAGACAGACAGACAGACAGATGAACAAAGTATAAATGAAATTTGTTTGTATTGCACTATAAAAAATGATATGTGCTTTACGCACAATATGTTCTCTTGTCCAAAGTTAAAAGTCTAGCAACAATGTCCTTCAGTAGTTCGAACCTGTTCAAGTATCTCTAGTTTACTCCTGTTTAAAGACTGCAGTTCAGTATAACAGCTTCTGCACTGTTCAAACTTAAAACAGGACTGGAGGAGCATGGCGCATCACTTTTTTTTTCTCATCTTCTGTTTTTTTAACCCCAGGAACCATGATAAAGCTTGATCTGCACATACAGGTTTTCTGGACCAATAACACCTCTCTGTTCAGAATTCAACTGAATCTTTGTTACACATTTACCCAGACAGGACAGATCAGATCAGTAATTGGGCTTAATGAGGAGACTTATCTGGGTATCATGTGTAACAGTGAAAGACAACACCATGTGTGCATAATGAGACTAAGCGAAGCATAGAAAGTGCTTCCTACCTCAACCATGATCTGTTTCTTTAAAAACTGAGAACAGCACATGACCCTGCAGAGTCACACCCTCATCCAGTGTTTTTGGGAGGAGCTGCAATATAAAATCTTTTCTTCATTTCCCTCCCTGTGTTTAGAATAACAAAAATCCAGCTGTCCCGAATGGAAACTGCTGCTTTCAGATCGTTTGCTCTCCTCACTGCTCTCTGTCTTTTCCTCTCTGCTTTAGTTCAAATGACACTCAGCCTTGTTGATTCAGTACAGCAGCTCTGACAGAGGAGGGAGGTTTTGATTACTTCTCTGTGTTATGCACATGCTGCCATACATCTTCCTGCACTACTACATACATTCACACTCATACATTCAAACAATCAGACACATATGCAATACGCATGTATATAGTTTCTGGGTTTCATTTGTACATGTGGGGAATAAAGAAGACAGGAAAACTGAAGGCATGTGCCATTAATAATTTCATTCATAATGAAGTGATATAATGAGTCTTTCAGAGGTGAACTTCATTTATCACGCTGACCTGGACCATGGAGGGACATATTTGCAGGGGTGAACCTGCTAAAGTCTGTTGTAACGGGCTACAAATACACTCTCAGATCTGGAGTTAAATCCTAAACTTAATGCAATATAAAATGTAATGTCAGCAATTTAAAAAAAAAACACACAAATTGAACAGGGGCTCCAACAGTGGCTTGGTGGTTTAGGACTTTTGCCTTGCAGCTAGAAGATCTCTGATTTGCCTCTTAGCCTTCCCAGGATCTTTCTGCATGGAGTTTACATGTTCTCCCTGTCCATGCATGGGTTTTCTCAGAATTCTCAGAATTCTCCATTTGGACTCCATTTCAAGTGGTAGAGCGGGTCGTCCAATGATCGAAGGATCGGCGGTTCGATTCCCGCTCTCGCCTAGTCATGTGCTGTTGTGTCCTTGGGCAAGACACTTAACCCACCTTGCCTCCAGTGCTCTCACACTGCTGTATGAATGCGTGTGAATGTTGGTGGTGGTCGGAGGGGCCGTAGGCGCGGATTGGCAGCCACGCTTCCATCAGTCTGCCCCAGGGCAGCTGTGGCTACAAATGCAGCTTACCACCACCAGAGTGAGAATGTGTGAGCGAATGAATAATAGATTCATTGTAAAGCGCTTTGGGTGTCTTGAAAAGTGCTATATAAATGTAACCATTATTATTATTTTCATGCCAGAATTTTCCTCTTCCGTCAAACTTCTGTTGCTACTTTTCGTTGTTTCTGTCGCTTTATTTATGTTGTATAGTGTTCTTTTTTCTTTTCTTTTTTTGTATGTACACTGTGCCTGTAGCCAGTAGCTCTGCTGTCCAAGACAAATTTCCTGAAAGGGACAATGAAGTTTATCTATCTATCTATCTATCTATCTATCTATCTATCTATCTATCTATCTATCTATCTATCTTCTGCAGACTGGGAGTTGTCTTGTCAGCCAGTATTTTGGTAGAGCCACGGAAATTCATGGAATCGTTTCCAAATGTTCTCTGACATGCACCTTTTGCACTTAGACAGCCTCATTTCATCACGTTCCCACCACTGTGCTTCATTGTCAGGACTATACATTGACTTTGGTAGCTTTGGCCATTTTTCAGCGAACTTGCTGGACCCCATCAGCATCAATCAATTCTATCTTGGTCTCATCTGTACAAAGAGTGTTATCCCAATGTAAGATGTATCTCTTGTTCTCAACTTTTTATTTATTAGTCTTTGACATGCTGCCTGCTGTGACTTGACTCTATGAACAGGTGACATTGTTTCAAATGCGTAATATTTATAAAATTGAAGAGTAATTGACAATGAAAAAGAAATGATGCAGCTGATGATGTAAAGTTGTCATTATCAGCATCTGTCTTTTGCTTCAGACAAATGTTGATTTTCTCTGTTTTTTTTTTTTGTTTTTTTTTTTGTGCAGTGAGATATATAACCTATGGTAGAAGTACCGGTAGATGTGATATTTACCATGCGTTAGTGTTGGAACACAATGTACTATATAGTGTAAATTTTCCCGGACATTAATAGTGAGAATGAATGTTAGAAAAACAGCACTTTTGGTTAAGGCTTTGGGTGACAGTGAAATGTAACAAACGAGAGGTGTTTTATATAGACAGATCCATCTCTTCGCACATAATTATTTCCATCGGGATCTGATTATGGTGGGGCTATAAGTGTGACAGGGCCTCATTGTCATGATAGCTGCTGTACGACTGTGAATTTGTGGGAGTCAGGGTCCCTGAGGCAATCAGAAGTAATTATGGAATATTTATATTGTCCATTGCCTCAAACACACAAACATGAACACACACGCAGTCAACCACCTACACAATACATTCTTTTGCACAGAGTCATGTAAACACAGAAAAAAAACACTGTCCTCTGGATGGAGTAGATCCCTCGTATTTGGGAAATGGCTTTCAGGGTATTTAGGCATAATTCTTCCAGATTGTTCAGAACTCAGAGTACTTACATGCAGACAAGCCTTTTATTCTTCGAGATGATGGATTTCCACTGAAAATCCACTGTACTGAACAGCTAATGGAAAGTCAAAGTGAACACTTTTCTGTATGTAATTTTTTTCTATGTTGCATCACACATCACATTTTCCTTCTTTATATTCGTACAGCCTCCTCTTGCTGTCCAAACATTTCTCTTCCAGGCCTACAGTGATCTCTCCTGTCAGGCTAGGTAGGCCTCAGCAGAACTGGCTGGCTCCCTTTAGCATTTGGAAACCATTCAGATATCTGTAATGGAAAGAGCCTGGAGAAGTCACAAGTTAAACTGCTGACACCTCTTCCATTCCAACTGATGCTCCAGAAGGATTAAAGGAAATGTTGGCCACAGTTTTTGATCCATGCCTGACCCAAAAAAGCTTTACCACACTGTTAAGAAGATATAGTAATCGAGTGCTTGTTGAGAGGTGTAAAATATTAACATTAATCTTAAGACATAGAGAATATTTCTTTCACTGAAAAAACATAGGCATGCAGGTGCTTTATTGTGGGCATGCGTATTATCCATTTGTTTGATTCTGAAACATTAGTACATTTTCTGATTTGACATTCATTATAAATGAGAAAATGAAAAACTGGAGTCAGCTGTTACATTCATTTCTCCAATAAATTGATTTAATTTTTGTCATGTTTTCTTCTGATGGTGATCAGGAATTTACGTACTGCAGCAAAATCCAGTTTGCAAAAGGAAACAAGAGATTACCATCTAAGATCTCCTATATGTTGTCACTTGTTCACCATATTTACTTCTAGTAAAGCATTTCATTTTGCAATGAGTGAAATAGGCCTAAATGAGGGATCCAATCACACGGTTGATGATTCTTTTTAGTGTAAACGTTTCATCAAGCTACTGTGGGAATATATTCTTCTATGAAGCAGCTGGAATTTAGGTATGTGTCGATATTTGTATTTCATCATGTTGGAATATTTCTCTTCTGCCAAATTTCTGCAGACTGGGACTAATCTTGTAAGCCAGTATTTTGCTATATTGACAGAAATCATGGGACCATCTATAAATGTCATCTTCCCAACACCTTTTGCACTCATGTAACCTCATAGCATAACTCTCCAACACCTGTGCTTCACTGCAGGACCAAACATTTATTAAACCAGGTCAGCTTCAGGCTAATAATGTTAAACCCCACCTGAGCTGAACAAATTTGTCCTGGTTTCTTGCCAAGTTAGACATCTTTAATCTGGCTCAAAGCTGCTGTCCGGAGTTTCCGTTTGTTTTCAATTTATGTATCATTTTTTAACAAAGCTTAAATGTGTTAGTCTAGTTCGATACTATAATATAATGTTAGTATGATGCGATATGAAAATTTATTCCTGAGCTCCGCCTCTCATAGACCCCCATGTTATTACAAAAAGCGCCGGTCGCTGCCGACCAATCAAGTTCGAGCTTCAGCTTTGCCATGCTGTCAATCAACGGTTACGCGCACAGCAAGCAAGCCCATGCAGAGGTGGGCGAGCTACACACTACGCAACCGCGAGCACATTTGTTTTGCTTGTGGAGGAGAGAGCATCAGGATCAGCAACTTCCAGAAAAGTTACCAATCCCACGGCTTGTCAGGCAAAGAGACTGCAGGACGTTTTTTGGCTCGGGGTGCTTGCGTCGCTCCCCGACCACGGCCTCCATAGCCCGCCTGACGGCTTCGTTTAGATACCCGACCTCTGGAGGAAGATGTTGGAGCGTCTGGGACATACTCTTCGTCAGAGGAGTCATGCAATTCTGAACTCTAGATAGAAATAAATAAACAATGTAACACATATACACGCGTAAATGCACTAAGTTTGATAAACAACGTCATCAAGAGGGATACACGAGTGTAATCACATATTGAAACTTTACTCGTTCGTCCTAGCAGATTCATGTTATTTTGGTATTAGGACAAGTTAGACTCAATACAGCATTCTAACGTAATTCCTTTATTATTTACTAAATGTACTAAATGTAGAAGAGTGGAAAACAGCAAAACAGGCAAGATGCTGCAGCACTCCGGGCACCTCTCTCAGGTACTGCGCGCGTGCACAAATAAAGGGGCGAAATCAGAGGGAGGGAGGGACCAACAGTGTTTTGGGAGACGCTGCGATTCAAACTCTGGACAGCAGCTTTAATGTGGCAACAGGATTTGAAAAACTGAAACCATATCTTCACTGGCAACAGACAGATCAAGAATCAAGAATATTTATTGTCATTATGTTTTCACACAGCGAAATTATGATTGATGATTCCCAGCCATAGATTAAAAAAAAGTAGAAAAAGGCATACTATATACAAATAAGGGAAAAAATACTTAAAAGATATAAATATGTAAACAGTCTTAGTGCACATGAGCAGTAGGATGGGTGTAAAGTGCAGTCCAGTGCAAGATTCAGTTCTTTATTGCACATAGTGAGTCTGTTGTGTGTGTAGGGGTGAAATGGATCGGACAGCTCTGGGGTAGAAACTGTTTTTCAGTCTGGAGGTCAGAGTTTTTATGCTCCTGTATCGTTTCCCCGAGGGAAGCAGAACAAACAGTCCATTTCCTGGGTGGGTGGGGTCGGCGGCGATACATCAGGCCTTCCTCTGGACCCGGTTCGTGTATACTGAGTCCAAGTCTGGTAGAGGACTCCCCACAATCCCCTGTGCTGTTTTCACCACCCGGGATAAGTTCTTTCTGTCCTGAGCTGTGCAGCCCCCATACCACACTGTTGCACCAAGACAGAGGATGCTTTCTATTGTGGCCCTGTAGAAGTTTGCCAGGAGCTGAGGGGAGAGGCCAGCATGTTTCAGCTTCCGAAGGCAGAAGAGTCTTCCCTGAGCCTTCTTCACTAGGTGAGCTGTGTTCAGGGACCAGGTCAGGTCAGATGTAATGTGGATGCCCAGGAACTTGATGTTATGAACACGCTCCACCACTTCCCCTTTGATGAGGGGGAGCATGCTCTGTCCTCCTGGACCTCCTGTAGTCCACAATGACCTCCTTGGTCTTGTTGGTGTTCAGGATAAGGTTGTTATCTGAACACCACTGAATAAGGTGCCCCAGATAGCAAACTATGGGTGAATCAATGTTGAATCTATGTTGAGACCTAACGTAGAAATTATACAGAAAGCGCAAGGTTGATAAAATGTTGAGTCAACGTTTGCTTACATAGATTACATGTTTGCAAACAAAGATTCAACATTAATTAAACATTGACCTGTCAAACATTTTAATTAAACCAAAATACAATGTAGATTAAATGGCATCTTTTAAACACAAACTTCAATGTTGACAAAATTTTGTTGAATCAACGTTGATCCAACCATCAATCTTCAACCGTAACCACAATTCAACCTTCTTAACCCTAATTCAACATTGATTTAACGTCTTTTGCTATCTGGGTGAAGTGTGATTTATGGTTGAAAAGCAAATGTTGACTCAACATTTTATCAACCTTGCGCTTTCTGTATAATTTCTACGTTAGGTCTCAACAAGGACCAGTGTGGAGGATGTCCTGTCTCCCACTCTCACCCTCTGAGGCCTGTTGGTGAGGAAGTCCCCGATCCAGTGACACAGCGATGTGGACAGTCCCAGGTTATGGAGCTTCAGTGTCAGTTTGTCCGGGCACACCGTATTAAAAGCTGAACTGAAGTCCACAAACAGCATCCTCACATAGGTGTTAGGAAGCTGCAGGTGGGTCAGGGCTGTGTGAAGTGCCATGAAGACTGCATTCTCTGTTGATCTGTTCTCTGTTCTCCCTGTAGGTGAACTGATATTTATCCAGACCAGCAGGGATGACAAAATGCAGATTGAAACACATGAGGTTTCACCTCTCAGACCCCTCATTCATGGATGACTGGTTTGCACGCACAGTAAAGCATGTCCACACACACACACACACACACACACACACACACACACACACACACACACACACACACACACACACACACACACACACACACACACACACACACACACACACACACACACACACAAATATGGGTTAGGTTGCCAAGTCAGTTTCATTATCCAACAAAAGCAAACACTGTTGTTAAAACAGGTTGGTAAAGTTACTGTGTGTGTGTGTGCAGCTGTAGTGTGAGAGAAGTCAACATGGCCGACACATGGTGTTAGAATGCTTTCATAATTTATTTTGTGGAAGTGCGAAGACAAGATATCCAGGACTACTTGTGGTATTTGTGTATTTTTGTTTACGTGTTATCACAATGACAAATCAGTATTTGTCATTGTGATAACACGTACACAAAAATACACAAACATGCAGTGAATCAGAGATGATTCACTGCACGTCCCCATCCAGTTAGGGTCAGGGCATGTAGGTGTGCGTGGGTGGTCCTCTTCTAACATTTTCAACCACCAGCAGATGTTAGGGTGACCACCATGGGGGCAGTGCATGCTGTTTCCATTGTGTGCGTGTGTGTGTGTGTGCGCGCGCGCGCGTGCGTGGGTGCATGCGTGCGTGCGTGCGTGCATGTGTGCATGCATGCGTGCGTGTGTGTGTGTGTGTGTGTGTGTGTGTGTGTGTGTGTGTGAGACCACTATAGGGGTGGTAGAGGTTGTTGTGACTGGAAGCCTAGCAGATAAATCAACACTGCTGAGACCACCACAGCCCTCACTCTGACTCTTCCCCATGAACACACATTTATGTTTCCATCACCTTAGAGAACATTACACTAACTTACCTTCACTTCATGATGTAACGTTGACCTTTACCCCAATCTTCCACCAAGTCTTCATTCTAAAATTGCATGATTTATGCAATGAGCACTTTGTTTTTCTCTAGATGAGAGACAGGTCCCTACAATGTGACTGTGTAAAGAGATTTATGTCCCAACAACACACACACACACACACACACACACACACACACACACACACACACACACACACACACACACACACACACACACACACACACACACACACACACACACGCACGTTACATAGTTCCTCATTTCCACAGGCTCACAAGTAATTGTTTGTTTCTTGTTTTTATCAAAGAGAGGGGCTGCAGAGGATGTCTCTCAGCCATCCATTTGTTATGTAGTTTTTCATTTCCACGGGCTCACAAGTAATTGTTTCATGTCCATATGTGACTCATTGTGCAGTTGTTGGTGAAAGTGTATGGTCCAAACAAGTATCACTGCAAATCAAGGTCTTCAGTCAGCCGAAAACACAAAGCAGATTTGTCAGAGAAACATTTTCAGAAAATGGCCACATCAACAGCTTAAAGCACTCCTATACATTAAGAATGTACTGTTAAACTATAATTTAAAGAAAAAAATACTAATAAAAAATCGTCTTAAAAGTCAGCCCAATTCTAGAACAGGATTCTTTGGACAGATAAAACCAAGCAAAACTTTGGCAAAATGGTGGGAAGAGAAGAGTTTGGAGAAAGAAAGGAGGAACTCATGATTCACTGTCAAACATCATGGAGACAGCTTCCCCTTACGCTTCAGTGTCCCACCCGCGGGACACTTTGAGATCTGCATAAGCATTTCACTAAAGTCTGAAGCTGCAAACGCGATGATACAAACACTATACACCCATGGAAAACTTAGATTCTCATGAATCCACCGGTATAAACCAATTTCAGATGTGATTACCACAGCGGGTAATATAAACACATTTGTCCAACGAACAACAAATCACGTAAACGTGCACAACTCACCTTTGGACGCTCTTTATTGGTCAAAAATGAAAATAATCCACAAAAACCGGCCAGAATCCAAGCTTAGGCATCCAGACAAAATTAGCAAGTATAATATTTTGTCCAAAACATTTCTTGAAATAAGTAAATAATCCACAAATAGCTCGGCTCCGTGCGCGCGCACGTGGCGCATGGTGGCGCTGCGTGTTTCATATTCACTGTATTTCTGTCTATATTTTTATGAAGCATACAGATATCGCCGCTGTTTTGCAGTCAAAATGGCGGCTGAACTCTAACCTTTTGGTTTACACCGCATTTCAACCAATCAAGTGACTCTGGCCTGCCTCCCAGGCCTAAACAGCCAACCGTTGCCGAGACTGACAGATCTGGACTGACCTCATTTCGTCAGTAAATTCTGAGCAAATCACACCGGAGGAAACTTTTGACTGACAGGGCTTGTAGCCAATGAGCCTGCTGAATAGCAGGATATAAATAGAGCCTCTGCGAGCAGGGTTGTGTGACTTTTCACACTTCTGCACTGGGCTGCTGCAGCTGCAGCCTCTCTCTGTCCCTCTCTGTCTGTGATACTGATCCACACTGAAGCTTATCTGAAGTGATTTTTTGAGTTCTTTATGAGTTTTTGGAGTGAAAATACTGTGAAAACGGGCTGAAAAATGAACATATACTATTGTGCCCAGGGTGTGCAGAGGGTGTCCAAAATTGACAGCGCCTGGCCATAGCAGTACAAATACATGTGTGAAACACTCATTTCTTGTAGTATTGCTCTGAAATTTTGAACTGAACTATGTAAGAGCCCAGTATGTCGCCTTTTTGTGTTTTCAAGCTCTCACAGTGCTGCCACACTTATTTTCAGATGATTTATTAGGGAAAAAAATTTGGTGAAAATAAAATTCATCCTAATTCAGTGTGTTCCAATATAAAATACTCTGTGCCAGTAGCACCTAGAGTAATTCTGACTGCACTGGGTGAAAATTCAGGTTGTCAGCTTTCAAACAAGACCACAACCATGCATATACTCCAAACAGTTCAAGAACAGCATTAAATTTACTTTCCGTACATCTTCAGTAGAAATTTCAGGCGAAAATTGACTGAAGCTTGTGCAGAGAAAATATTTTTGGGACTGCTGACACAAACACAGTATAGAAAAAAGGTACTATACTGAGTCTGATAAGGGAACTTTTTCCCAGCATGCAATAAAGCAAGTGAGAAGTTTCCTAACATCAGAAGCAGGTGGATAATCTGATGTCTATGTTTTACACAAAAAATACAGCATTTGCCATGACTTTACTGGTCGGCCACATGGATGGAATTGGATTCAACTGATGACTAAGAACTATAAACAGCAAAATGCACATTCTCACACTGTGGGAATCAGTCACAGAAAAATTAATTGCAAAAATATTTTACCAAAACTACATATCTGTTTTTTAATGGTAGTCTGTTTCAGTGCATAGTGGGAAAATAACTTTTAACAGTTGGGATAATATCCTCCTCTCGCAGCAGTAAAATACTGGAAATGAAGAAAGGACTGGCTGACTTCGGGGTCCAGTAAAAGTGATACCATCCACACATGCATATTGAAGACATTAATTATGGGAACCATGGGTGTTTGGCAGGACTTCTCGCCATTTCTCAATATGAAACTAAACGTCAGTGACAGAGCTGGACCTGCTCCCTGTGATGGAAGTCTCTCCTAATTTGCTTCTGCCAGTCCAATCTGGCTCACAGTGTCACTGCGAACACTTTATTTTGTGCCAGATAGGGATGACCCTTTCCCTCCTAGTTAATTATAGCCTTCCTTGTCAGTATTAATCACTACCCTGTAGCTTATGCTGTAGTGCGATGTGCATTTCCCCAGAAATGTAACTACATGCTGTGGAGGTGCAGCTGCAAGAAATGTAATTAAAGGCCTGTCCAGGCCTGTTTCATTAGTTTGTTTTTTTTAAATAATTATGTTAATCAACAATTCAAAAGTAATGGCTGTTTTTGATTATTTAATTTTCAATAAATTTTTATTTATTGTTACTTTTGTGAGTTTCAAGTGATTTCAATGAGAATTGTGGGTTTTTCCTTCTTTAACTGAGGGGTACCAACAATTTTGTCCACGTGTGTATGTATTTATTCTGAATATGAATGCATTCTTTTTTAACACCTGAAGAGCTTTTCAAAATGAGTATTCTGAAGAGCAGTGTTTACATCTTTACTGGCTCAAAACAAGTCCCAGCATAGTTCTTTTTCCAGTAAATGCTGATGCTATAACAGTGTGCGCTGAGCCACCCACCAGATGGAGGCTCTGAGAGGACAAATCTGTAATGAGTGGAAGCCTGGATAAAGTCCGACACAGCAATTTTTTTCAAACTTATGGTGAAAGTGTGTTTAAAAAAATGTGTTCTTATGTAAGTTGATGTCATTTTCAAATCACAGAATAGACGAGGTGGAGTTTTGGTGTTTTCCATGTGATTGGTGTACTAGTACAGTCTGGATAATGAATTAATATGATGGTTTATAGGATGGTGATGGTTTATGTGGACTGTCAGGGTTTAGTTTTGACTCTCCCCTGCAGGACTGCTGTAGTTCATCATGTTCACCCTGCAAGAGCTGCAGTGGACCTGCACAGTAAATGGGTCCATTTACCTGTCTGTTTACACTTACTGCAGATTATGAGTTGTTGTGAAAATCTGATGACTACATAACGCTAGAAATTTGCAACCCTTCTATTAGTGACAAAAAATCTACATGGTGATTAAATTAACAATTTGATGTTAGTGACACCACTTTTTCTACAACGTGACTGCCCAAAAGTTGCTCCTGTTAGTGCCATTTTAACCTTTACTTAATTACAATTTCTCAAGTCTATATAAATTGTACTACAGGGTGCCCCTAAAGTCTGGATACATAGGAAATCTCATTAACTATATATTTTTTTGCCTCCATAGATTAAATATGGCTATTACATTAAAGATATAATTGATTAATTATCAAATATATATTAAATTCAACAAGTTAAAAATTGACATATTAAATTAAATGTTGTCTATATATTTTTTCCTGTATGTCCAGCTTTTAGGGACACCCTGTACAAAGAAAATTAGTACCAGTCATAGAATATACATGTATAGATTTGTGTAGCATGTAGATAATTTAATCTTTACAATCTTTATAAGTTTGGGGTCCCAAACTCAACTGACCCTGAACCCACCCGAACAGACGGAATCACAGGAAGCTCCGTTGGTTACAGGCCCCAAAACCCCCTGAGGTGTGTTTAAAAAAAACAAGGCCAAAAACAATTTAGAAATACAGTTTAGAAATCTGTATTTTCTCTCCTGCTGCAGGGACACATACTGGCCTTGAGTAGGGCTGGGTATCAATCTAAAAGTTTCGATACCGGTACCAATTCCGATACCTTCACTTCGATACCGGTTCCTAAACGATACTTTTTTCGATACCAGTTTTACAATATATACTCTAACAGAATGAAAATTGCATTACACATTACTTTTCACATCTTGAGTTTAATTTTCCAGTGATTTCCAGTGCAAAAGAACATTTGCAAGCAATGTACAGTTCAGTACATTCTGAGCCACCTTCGGCCCGGACCCTTCCTGGCCGACCCGGAGCCGGTCGCGGCGCACCGCCGCGGAGGAAATGCGCCAGGCGGGGGACGGCCCGCACCCGGTGAGAGGTCCCGCGAGGGGATCCTCCCGCACCGAGTGGCCACCCCTGGCCCGCCGAGTTGAATCTCCCGGGCGGACTGCGCGGACCCCACCCGTTTACCTCTTAACGGTTTCACACCCTCTTGAACTCTCTCTTCAAAGTTCTTGTCAACTTTCCCTTAAGGTACTTGTCGACTATCGGTCTCGTGCCGGTATTTAGCCTTAGATGGAGTTTACCGCCCGCTTTGGCATATACTGCACCGCGCACTATTGGCGGACAGCTTATCGAACGAGATCCTGTGGAGATCCGGCTGACGCTGAGACTGTTTACCGGAGGAGAACCGGCGGACGTTGAGACTGTTTACCGGACGAGGTCCGGTGTAGCGCCGGGCAAGGAAGAGAGACTGTTTTATTTACATTGAGACGGTGTGGTGAATAAAAGACTTTGTCTGCATTGGCCGAACTGCCGTGGTTATTGTGCTGAGCAGAGCCGCAGACAGGTTCTCCTGTTACAGCGTCCATTTTACAAAAGCAGAGCCACGTTTTAGACCTCAGAGGCATCTTTTCCCACTTCGACGACATGCTAAACAACTGCAGTAAATTCAATGTACCTAACGTGAAACCTGTCTGTGAACGGGCAGCATGCTTTTTTCCGGCTTGCCGCAATCACGTGTAATGTTACAGCCAATCACAGGTTTGCTTTATCATAATCACGTGATAAGTACCGGAACATGGAACCGAAAGACGAGGCTTATTTCGATACTCATTAGTACCGAAACATTTCGGTCGGTGCCATTAAAGAACCGAAGTTCGGTACTCAGCCCTAGCCTTGAGTGGTCTACACTCACTTTATATGGCTGTTGGCCTTTTGAAAGGAGAAGCTTCAGATATGTGGAGGATAAAGAAGAGGAGGGGGTTTTCCTGCTGCCTCTGTCTAATCACGGATTAGAGTCAGGAATGTTTCACTGCTCGTCTGCACAAGGCTGATGCCGGAGAAGCCGTACAATATCGAGTGGTGCAGCATCACTGCTCTGCACAGCTCTGCCTTTGGGATAAACAGAGATTGTGATTTTTTATTTTTCTTTGGTACTGGTTTTTTACTACTTACTATAAAATCAGTTGATCAATTTTGATGGATTTTTTTTAGATTTAGTTTTATACTGTAGAAAAAGCTGCTTCCAAATCTTAAGATGTGGGTTAGGTCACGTCCTCATTAGACTGATTATTTTTGTTGACTGCTTTGTAAAAGATGTTCAGCCTGCCAAGACAAAACACAATGTACAATATGAGCAGTTGTATGCAATCACTGGTTTTAAATGCATGACATACTAGTAAGTCTGCTGTGTAAATACCAGAAAGTCGACAGAGTCTTCTGGTTTGATTTTGCAACACTCCAGCATGGCCTCGGTGAGATAGGGCATCACATACTTCATCAGGTAGTTCCTGAGAGGTAGACAGCGAGTTTCCAGGATCTTGTACTCCTGACGCTTCACCTCTGACAAATTCTTTTGCTAATAAATAGAATAATTAAACTGTTATTGGTTACCAGTCAGTACTGTTTAGTAAAGCATGCATTCTTTTTTTCTGCTTCTCTTCATCTGCTCTAAATGTGGGGCTTTGTTAAACCCAGAGTGAATGTTTACAGGGATCATATTATGCAGAATACATTTCTTTATTGTTTGTAGACATCATTGTATGTCTCCAGTTGATCAAGAAAAGCACAAAATATGAGACATGGTTTCTCTCCATGTTCTTTCTCACTAGATCAGAAGGTGAGTCTCTGAGTTGTTCAGGCTTACAACCTGCAGATACTAAAAGAGCTCTTCATGAAACCAAGGCAAGGGAGAATTAATGATACTTGAAGTATTTAGAATTGAGACTTGAAATAATACGTCTTTGGGACAAGTAAGACATAGATTAACTTGTTCAAAACCTTTGGTGCAGCTCTTATGGACTCACCCACTCCTCATACTGAGCAGCCATCTCAGCCAGCACAGCTTCCTTCCGGCGTTTCCTCTCAGCAGCCTCTGCAGCCAGTTTCTGTTTCCGCTCTTGTTCTTTCTTTTGGTCCTCATCATTCTGCTCCTCTGGACTCAAACCATAATTCTTGGTGTCACGAATCTGAGCTGGTTGGACCCAAGCAGAGAGCCACGCTTCCAAGACCAGAGGAGATGAAGAGTGATTTATTGTTGGGGATGAATAATGGCCAGGATGGGGGAACCAGAGTGCAGGGGTGGGGGTTCCAGGCAGGAGTGGGGGGTTCCAGGCAGGAGTGGGGTTCCCGGACAGCTGGCTGCGTGGAGGCAGGAGAAAAACAAGGTTAGAATAAAGCAGGAACTCAAACAGAAAATGTCAAAGGCTAGAGAGCAAACCGAACTGCATGGTTTCAGGTTCAATACTCTGGCAGGGAGTGGAAGGCTGAGCCGGTACTTATTGTAGAGGTGAGTCGTTAGTGAGATGATAGTCAGCTGTCCGGGAGCCGTGGAGGTAGTTGATTGCCTGAGTGGAGTCAGCTGAGAAGCTAGACTCCACTCAGGCACCGAGCTGTGGGAGGAGAGTCAGGGTAGAGAAGTGGATGGGAGACAACGAGACAGACACAGGGCAGAGGAACGGAACTGTGACAGTACCCCCCCCCCCCCCCCCCAACGGGCGCCTCCCGGACCCAACCAAAGAGGGGCCCACTGGGGCAACCAGGGAGCAGACAGACACAGGGACCAGACAGAGCGGAAGGAACCAAAAGGACAGGAAGGGCAGAAAAAACGAGGGGAACAGACAGGAAGGGAGAACGGGAGAGGGAATGAACTAAGACTGGACTGGAGTGAAGGACGGGGAAGGACAGGACTGGACTGGAGTGAAGGACAGGACTGGACTGGAGTGAAGGACAGGACTGGACTGGAGTGAAGGACAGGACTGGACTGGAGTGAAGGACAGGACTGGACTGGAGTGAAGGACAGGACAGGACTGGAGTGAAGGACAGGACAGGACTGGAGTGAAGGACAGGACAGGACTGGAGTGAAGGACAGGACAGGAAAGGACAGGACTGGACTGGACTGAAGGACAGGACAGGACTGGAGTGAAGGAAAGGACTGGGCCGGGCTGGACTGAGCGGAGCTAGGGACAGGACTGGGCCGGGCTGGACTGAGCGGAGCTAGGGACAGGACTGGGCCGGGCTGGACTGAGCGGAGCTGGACTGGACAGGACTGAACTGAACTGAGAGCAGGACTGGACAGGACTGAACTGAGAGCAGGACTGGACAGGACTGAACTGAGAGCAGGACTGGACAGGACTGAACTGAGAGCAGGACTGGACCGGACTGAACTGAGAGCAGGACTGGACCGGACTGAACTGAGAGCAGGACTGGACCGGACAGGACAGGACTGAACTGAACTGAGAGCAGGACTGGACCGGACTGGACAGAACTGAACTGAGAGCAGGACTGGACAGAACTGAACTGAACTGAGAGCAGGACTGGACTGGACTGGACTGGACAGAACTGAACAGGAAGCAGGACTGGACAGGACTGAACTGAACTGAGAGCAGGACTGGACTGGACTGGAGTGGCCAGGCAGCAGCTCTGGGGTCGGCCCGAAGGCAGAACTGGTCGGGGATGAGTGGGCCTGAGGATCCGTTCCGGCGGGCGGACCGTAGGTCGGACTGGCTGGGGATGAGTGGACCGGAGGATCCGCTCCGGAGGATGGACCGTGGGCCGGACTGGCCGTGGATGGGCAGGACGGAGAGTCCGTTCCGGTGGGCGGCCTGGGGACCGGACTGGCCGTGGATGGGCAGGACGGAGAGTCCGTTCCGGTGGGCGGCCTGGGGACCGGACTGGCCGTGGATGGGCAGGACGGAGAGTCCGTTCCGGTGGGCGGCCTGGGGACCGGACTGGCCGTGGATGGGCAGGACGGAGAGTCCGTTCCGGTGGGCGGCCCGGTCGAGGCTGGGCAAGCCGGAGGGTCCGTTTCGGGGGACGGCCCGAAGGCGGGACAGGTCGAGGCCGGCCGGCCTAAGGATCCACTTCGTGGACCGGACTGGTCGAGGCAGGGCAAGCCGGAGGACCCGTTCTGGGGGACGGCCTGAAGGCGGGACCGGTTGAGATTGGACAGGGCGGAGGGCACGCTTCAGAGGGACGCCTGGAGGCGGGGCCGGCCGAAGCCGGACTCGCCGGAGGGTCCTCCTCCGAGGACGGCCTGGGGTCCGGACAGACAGGCGGGGCCGCTCCGGCGGACGGCCCGGGGGCCGGACAGGGCAGAGGGGCCGCTCCGGCGGACGGCCCG
Organism: Acanthochromis polyacanthus; assembly: GCF_021347895.1. Taxonomy (NCBI): domain Eukaryota; kingdom Metazoa; phylum Chordata; class Actinopteri; family Pomacentridae; genus Acanthochromis; species Acanthochromis polyacanthus. Next base: position 24,075,312 of record NC_067128.1, on the reverse strand, counting down.
GGGGCCGGACAAACAACTGGGTTGGAGGCGGAGCCGGGGGCGGAGCCGGGTCCGGTGGGTCCTCCGGGGGCGGAGCCGGGTCCGGTGGGTCCTCCGGGGGCGGAGCAGGATGGGAGGCGCAAGGCCTCTTCATGGACTTGGGGGAGACCCCAGGCCCCTCCAAAGCCGCCGAGGCTCCAGGGAGTGGAGGCGGGGCGTCGACGGCCTCCTCCGGGAGCGGAGGCGGGGCGTCGACGGCCTCCTCCGGGAGCGGAGGCGGCGCAGGATCCAGGGGCCCCTCCGGGGGCGGCGCAGGATCGAAGGTGCAGAGCCTCTGAAGGGACTCAGGGAAGGCCTTATGTCTTTCTAAGGCCGCTGAGGTTCCGGGGACTGGAGGCGGGGCGTTGTCGACCTCCGCGGGGACTGGAGGCGGGGCGTCGTCGACCTCTGCGGGGACTGGAGGCGGGGCGTCGTCGACCTCCGCGGGGACTGGAGGCGGGGCGTCGTCGACCTCCGCGGGGACTGGAGGCGGGGCCGGGAACTCCTCCGGGGCCGGAGCGGGAGCCGGGGGGTCATGGTGCCTCCTGGCTTTGCGTCTTTGACGGCCAGGCCGCTTGACAGGTGGTTCCTTAGGCGGCAAGGAGACTGGGCCCGGTTGGCTACCAGGGGAGTCAGCAGGCGGGTCAGTCAGCGGAGCGCCCAAGAATTCACGAAGGTAAGCAGGTAAATAGTCGACTAATCCGGGTCGTTGGCCTGCTAGCTTGCAGCCCAAGATTATGTGTGAGTCTTGGGGATCTTCCCTCCACTTCTCCCACAACTCGTACAGCACATTGAAAAAAATGCTATGCTCCTCGCAGGAGGAGAAGATGTCCACGGGTGTGCCTTGGGTTAGGGTCTGGATGACGGCTGGGTCCGGGACTGATGGCACTGGTGGAAGGGAAAATGGTTCGGGCTGGGCTGGAGACGAGCAAACTTGGTTGAGCAGGGTGACGAAGTGGTTTAATTGTGCCTTTGTGGCGGCAACATCTTGTAGGGCTTGGCTGTATTGAATAATCCGGGTCGGGTCGGGGGCTTCCTGGGATATCTGGCTGGCTAAAATGGTGAGTTGAGAGCTCATCTTCTGATAGTTTGTAGTAAGCAGACGAAAGGTTTGGTGAAATTGCCTGATGTCAAATGGAGTGGGCTGGTCCGGCCTTGGCGGTGAGTTCTCCGGGTCCATGTTTGGCCAGAGTATTCTGTCACGAATCTGAGCTGGTTGGACCCAAGCAGAGAGCCACGCTTCCAAGACCAGAGGAGATGAAGAGTGATTTATTGTTGGGGATGAATAATGGCCAGGATGGGGGAACCAGAGTGCATGAGCGGGGGGTTCCAGGCAGGAGTGGGGGGTTCCAGGCAGGAGTGGGGGGTTCCAGGCAGGAGTGGGGGGTTCCAGGCAGGAGTGGGGGGTTCCAGGCAGGAGAGGGGGTTCCAGGCAGGAGAGGGGGTTCCAGGCAGGAGAGGGGGTTCCAGGCAGGAGTGGGGGACCAGGCAGGAGTGGGGTTCCCGGACAGCTGGCTGCGTGGAGGCAGGAGAAAAACAAGGTTAGAATAAAGCAGGAACTCAAACAGAAAATGTCAAAGGCTAGAGAGCAAACCGAACTGCATGGTTTCAGGTTCAATACTCTGGCAGGGAATGGAAGGCTGAGCCGGTACTTATTGTAGAGGTGAGTCGTTAGTGAGATGATAGTCAGCTGTCCGGGAGCCGTGGAGGTAGTTGATTGCCTGAGTGGAGTCAGCTGAGAAGCTAGACTCCACTCAGGCACCGAGCTGTGGGAGGAGAGTCAGGGTAGAGAAGCGGATGGGAGACAACTAGACAGACAGACAGGGCAGAGGAACGGAACTGTGACACTTGGGAACCCCCACCATCTCTGTGATCTTCTTTATGATGTCTGTGTAGTCGGGATCATCTGTACTGACCTCTTGAGAAGCCAAGTCACACTTAATGCAAAGAATCAGAGCCATAGAATTGAACAAAAAAAAATTTGTATGACATTCAATGACTTATGCAACAACAAAGGTGAAAATGTGCCTGTTCTTTACTGGGACCAAATCAGTTTAGAAATATTCTATCTAGTCATTTCAGTTGTTTTAACTGTGAGTTAGTAAATACAACATTTCTTCCAGGACTGTCTGCCCCAGAAGAGGGATCCTGCCTCTTTCTCTCCTCCTAGTGGTTTCTTCCATGCTCTTTTTCTGCCAAAAGGTTGTCTTGGGAAGAGCTTTTCCTTATTACTGCACCAAGGAACATGGAGTTATGTGACGATTGGCATTGGTTTGTCTATCTGTTTGTCTGTCTGTTAGCAACATTACTCCAAAATAGACAAACGGATTTGGATGAAATTTACAAGGAAGGTCAGAAATGACACCAGGACCAAGTGATTAGATTTTGGCAGTGATGCAGATTATAGTCTGGATCCATGGATTTGTTAAAGATTTCTGTATCATTGTGAGATAGCGGCACAGCATCACTGTAACTATGACTACAAATGAACACTACATCAGCTGCCTGCTGTTGATCACATGATTGTGGTCCTACTACAAATCAACCCCTGCGGACCACAAATTTTTTAAAGATCTTCTTTGTCGGAAATCATACAACAACTGAGCAGCCTTGGCAGAGCGAGCGCTTTTCTGCTTCAAATTGAGACACTAAGGACAGAGGGGGTTTTTTGCTGCTCTAAATGACTTGTGATACTAAGCACAATGCTATCTGTACAACCCAAAAGCAGCTTTCTTGCTTTGTCTTTGTCTACTGACTGTTTGTCTGCTATGTATAATATTTTTTTGTGGATTGTATAATATTGACTTGTCTGACTCTTTAACGGTTAATATGTAACAGTGATGGCTTTAAGAGTAGTACCAATATGTTGTGGGTGAATCTCAAACTGATCGAAGTAGTCCAGTAATGTTTCCTCAGCACCACTGAGTTGTCTGTATCTTGTCAGGCGAGGCAAAAACTCATCCTTGGTGTAGCGCATTTTCTCTACCACACTTTCTGGAAGTCCTTGCACCCTCTTTGTCAAGAAATAATCTGACGCATTTAGGGCCAAAACATGCTCTGCAAACATGTAAAAACAGAAATGTCTATGTAAGTTATCAAATTATGTTTAGATTTTAGTGGTGAATTGATGTCAGAAGTACATCAACAACCTGGAGTGATCTTCTTCTTGTACACTGGTCTTTTGGACATCGGATCCTGGCTCGCCAAATCCTCATCTGAGCAATAGAAAGACAGTATTATCTATGACACAAGGATTTTATGAAACACTACACAACAAATAAATTAACAGATCAGCTCACCAGAGAAAATATGCTTTGCTTGCTCATATGTCTTAGGGAAGCCATCAAGTACAAATCCTTGGTTCCTACAGGGCTTTGAGCTCAGTTTTTCTTGCAAAATGTCAAAAACTACATGGTCAGCCAGTCGACCTAATGAAACAAAACACTGATATATACAAACAGAAACCAACGTACAATAGTACACCACAAACAATCAGACACATCAAATCCAGGTAGAATGATGCCTTTTTAAATGACGAGAAACATCAAGAGATTTGTGTTTTAAACTGTATTGTTAAAATCCATCATAGAAAGAAAACATGACAACAGCCTAAACTTAAATTTAATCCTACACTTGACTCTTCCCATCACTAAACATCTAAATATTGTCTAATCATTCAACCTGTCATGTCTCTTCACACACACAAGTTTCAAGTAAAACAAAAGCTTGTGAGAAATTTTGAAATAACATGTCTATTTTGTAGTTTCCAAATCTGAAAGATTATTTTTTGATTTAGTGCTGTGGTTCTAAGACCAACCTTCATTTGCTTCCATGCTTTTGTTAATATTTTCCAGCTGTTTCTGTGCAGCTGCTGCTACCTCCTCAATGACCTCTACATGGTCAGCTCTATTCGCCATCTCCTTCTGTAACATACAGAAAGAAATATGAGAAATTAATAGAAAGTGTGTATCTCCCACATGATGGAAGAGTCTTGAAGTGCAGCAAGAATTAATAGCATCTTGTTTTCGCAGAACTTCCCCAAGAGGGCAGCATCGTTGCCCCTTGTTACATGACAGCGGTGAGAGATAAATAAATCTGTCTGACTGACAAATGTAATTCTCCTTCCACTGACCAGCTGTGTAATCTTCTCTTCAATGATGTCTTTTATCTTGATGTGGTGTATTTTGTAATGATGGCAGAGCTTCTGTGCAACACTGGTTTTCCCCACAGCTGGAGGTCCAATCAAGAAGATTCTAACCGGCTAGAGAAAAATAGAAAAAAGGAAACCAGATCCATAAACCAGTCGTGGTAATTGCTATTTTTTTCTGCTAGATGCATATATAGCAGTGATATTTAAGTTTAAATCGCTCATGGAGGTCCCATTCAAGAGAATTGGCATGGGCCTCATCAGCCATTTCACCGGAGCATACGAGGATATCAAACCGATATCCAGGTGTTAGTCTTAGTGGATTACGCCACACGATATCCCGAAGCAGTGCCGTTGCGCACCATCTCCGCAAAGAGTGTTGCTCAAGCGCTGTTTCAGGTCATCTCCCGAGTTGGAATCCCCAAAGAGATTCTGACTGACCAGGGCACCTCGTTTATGTCACGAACACTCTGAGAACTTTACGAATTATTGGGCATCAAGTCTATTCGGACTAGTGTGTACTAGAGACCTGCATTTAAGCCCGAGGCCCGAGGGGCCCAACGGCCCGACAGCCCGAGGACCGGGCTTCGGGCTCATTACCATATACTATGTCAGGCACGGGCCGGGCTCGGGCTTATTTTTACTTGCCAATTAAAGCGATGTGTTGTGATCATATTTAGCCGGTTTAAATGGTGACACTTGAATGCAGCACCTGGCTGCTCTGCCCATTCCCGCACTCTCCCCACCACTCACTCTCACAAACTCAACTCATCTCAACTCGAGGCCGGCCTACTACTGCCACAAACATGGACAACATAAGGAAAAAGATTGAGAACGGCGAACTTAAAGCAATGGACAACACTAAGGGAAAAGCTCCGTATTGGACCAAGTTTAAAGTTATTACAACCCTTCAAGATGAGCAAACCGGGTATATTCAATGTAATGTTTGCAATGCTCTTCTGGTGTACGACAGCAAGAAAACAGGATCGTCACATCTCCTGAGACATTTTGATCGTTCATGTGGTGGATCAAGCTGCAGTCATAGGCAGCTGGCTGTGAGCAGTTACGTCCCAAAACCTCCACCAGAATTTGTGAGGTCAGAAATCACAACAAAATGTGTGACCTTCTGCTGCATGGACATTCGACCATTTAAAACTATTTCGGGGACCGGTTTCAACCTATTAGCCCAAGAGCTAATTAATGTGGGTGCAAAACATGGGCGCGTTTCAGCAAAGCAACTTCTCCCCGATCCCACCACAGTCTAACGCAAATGCAAAATCATGGCGAGTGAAAGGAGAGGAGCAACAGTTGAGGAGATAAAGGAGGAGATGTCGTTGATAAATGTTTGCATGACTACAGACATGTGGACGGATGATTTCCAAGAGCTAATTAATGTGGGTGCAAAACAGGGGCACATTTCAGCAAAGCAACTTCTCCCCGACCCCACCACAGTCTAACGCAAATGCAAAATCATGGCGAGTGAAAGGAGAGGAGCAACAGTTGAGGAGATAAAGGAGGTGATGTCGTTGATAAATGTTTGCATGACTACAGACATGTGGACGGATGATTTCCGCAAGATGAGTTACATGGCTATAACATGCCACTACATTACACCAACATTTGAAATGAAAAGCAAGCTACTCACCACAACATGCTTCCCACAACATGCCAAAACTGGAGATAATATCCGAAAAGAGTTACAGCAGCAATTAATCACCGTCCTCGGCTTTGATGCATCAATTATGAAGAACATTGTCTGGGTAACTAACCAGGGCGCAAATGTGGTGGCTGCTCTCCTGGCTTGTCAGGATCACCTGTACAACACTGTCCTCCGGCATGCATTAAACACAGAGGAGCTGGCTGAAGTCGTCCCAGAAGTAGCCAAGACCCTGCGAGCAGCGAAGGCTTTAGTCCGCTACATAAAGCAGTCAGGCCAGGTTAGTCAGCTGCCAAAAACTGTCAAACAAATGGTGGAGACCAGGTAGAGCACTGTCTTCCTCACACTGGAGTCAATTCAGTCAGTCTACGCAGAGCTGCAGGAGCTTCTTCAAAGCCGTGGTGAGAGCGCGAGATTGCATGATATCTCCCTTGATGTTGTAGCTTTTCTGGTGGAATTTCTGCGTCCATTCAGCGAAGCACAAAAGGAGCTAGAAGGCGACAAATACCCGACACTGTACCTTGTCGTTCTCTGGGCCAACAAACTGAAAAGCCACTGCCAACCTGACGTTACTGATACTCCATCCCAGGCTATCACCCGCCAATGACACCTTGAGTGGGTCACGAAAAAATCAAAATCCATCCACTGCATAAAATGGCCATTTTCCTCTGGCCAAAGTTCAACCAGTTAAGGATGTTTACTCCCGCTGAGAGGACTGACATCCAGCAACAGGTGCGAATGCAAATAACACGTCTCAGAGAGGAGGAGAATGCGCATCGGCAGAAGAAGGAGCCTACACAATCAGGTATTTTAATATATGGCTCGAAGACACTTTCTGTACCAGTAGCTTATTATGTAGCAAATTAACTTTGACCTGGCCTCAAACATTTGTGATTTGCGCAGCCGCGTCGAGCGCAGCAGTGGCGACACCTGCTCTAGAGCCTCCCGCACCAAAGAGAAGAGCGCTTGCGGAGTATGAGGATGCGTGGCAAAATGTGAGAGAGCAGAACGAGGAAGATGAAGATGAAATCCAAGCCTATCTCCGCCTCAGCACAACTATGGAGGCGGATGGACGTGATGTGCTAAGCTGGTGGAGGAAAAATGAGAAGAGGCTACCGCTACTGGCACGTCTGGCCCGCTCAGTGCTAAGTGTCCCGGCGAGCAGCAGCAGCAGCGAGCGTGCTTTCAGTGCAGCTGGACGGGTCATCGAGGAGAGAAGGACTGGACTTGCCCCTGACACTGTTGACGCTATTCTGTTTCTGCATGATGCCAAATAAACTTTGTCTTGGAGTTTAAAAACTACGGAGCCCCTCTCATGACATGGCAAAAAAAAAAATTAAATTGTGGCCACAATATAGCTATAACGTGCGCACGAAATACTAATTCATTCCCACGAAATACTAATTTGTTCCCACGAAATACTAATTCGTTCCCACGAAATAGGTATAATGTGCGCTCGAAATACTAATTTGTGGCCACAAAATAGGTATAACGTGCGAACGAAATGGGAATGGTCTGAATTCTGCATTCTCACCCTGATCTGTGAGAGGCAGCAATGTGCCGCAAGGCATCCAGCCTGCCGGAAATTTACATGAAGAAGAAAAGTAAACAAACCGAACGCACCTTTTCTAGGGTCGAAGGTAGAGGCATTAGAAGAGCTAAAGCGACAGGATGGACAGGGACAGTGTGATTGAATTTTATTTTAGGCTGGGGATGAGCTACAAAGACATTCTGAAAAGCCTGGCATTGCAAGGAACCATCATTACTGAGAGACATTTGAACAGGATATTGAGAGCCAGGTTGCTTTACCGGCGAAGGTACGACTTGGACGCCGGGATAGATTTCATTGTTGACCAACTGCAAGGCCCTGGAAAGGAACACGGTTACCGATGGATGTTTACAAAGTGTAAACAACATGGCATTTCTATCAGAAAAGAAGACGTCAGGATCCTCCTCTCTCTACTGGACCCCATTGGTTCCCAGGTTCGCCAGACCAGACGTCTCAGAAGGAGGCAATATTTTGCTCAGGGACCCAACTTTGTGTGGCACATAGACTCATATGACAAACTGAAGCCATATGGGATATGTATTAATGGCTGCATCGACGGGTTTTCACACAACATCATTTGGCTGCGGGCCGCCTTCACTAACAGCGACCCGAAAATTATCGGGGGGTACTTCGTGGAAGCAGTGGAGCGCTGTGGGGGCTGCCCAAGGCTCGTACGAACCGACATGGGCACTGAGAACGTGGTGGTCAGAGACCTTCAGCGGTATTTACGGAGAAATGACGTGGATGACAGAGCAGCAGAGAGAAGCTACATCACAGGAGCAAGTACCGGGAACCAGAGAATTGAGAGCTGATGGGGAGTGATGAGAAAAGAAGGAATCGAACCCTGGATCACGCTCCTGGCAGAACTGAAGGATGAGGGATTCTTCGCTGGGGATTTCATTGACAAAGCTCTGTCACAGTTTTGTTTCATGCCAATCATTCAGGTAAATAGCCAATATCATGATCACAGCAACACATCCGGGAACTGTACAATCAACTCTACATTACCTTCATGTAATTTTAGAGATTTAAGCCACTGTGAGTTTATTTAATTTGTGTGATGTATTGATTCTTTAGACTGTTGTACAAGTAAGATATATCACAATGTAGTTTCAGCTACTTTTATTTGCTTAACACAAACTTTTGTTTTTTCTTACTAACTGCAAAGACAGAAGAAAGAGGACTATATTTCACTTATTATAGGCCCTAATCACTGTTTGAAAATACACTGCATGCCAACTGTTCTTGTTTCTTCAACAGGAGGTATTAAATGACATCCGGGGTGTTTGGAATGCTCACCGTATAAGGCCGTCCAAGAACACCAACGTGCCCAGTGGGATACCTGATGTCATGTACTTGGCCCCTCACCTTTGGGATGCAGAAGACTGTCTTGTTCCACTGACTGATGATTTAACCACATGTAAAGACAGCTGCACATTTGTCAGTTCAGTCCCATGTGATGTGGACGTGTTTGATTTGTGCACAATAATAATGGAAGAATCAGGCTTGGAGTTCCCATCTACCATGTCCCAGGCACTTGATTTGTATTTTCATCTGAAGGACATGGTTCGTCCACAGTTATTTGAGGCTGTTTAAATGGATACAAGCATACAAACCATGTAGTACATTTGGTATTTTAGTACATGTTTCTACAGCATAATGTATATATTACTTTTCATGTTTGTGTGTTTAGAGAGTAAGAGTAACTAAGTAAGTGGTAACAAATGTTTGACTCAAATAGTTGTAGCCTACAAGTTAGACAAAATGAATCTTTTTGGGCTAGAGTTATTATCCTTCAATTAATATGAAGCTTGTCAAACTGTAAAGGCTTCTAATGTCATTCATAACAAAGTTACATGTTTTTGGTATTTGGCTTTAGGGTTAAGTTGTAACAAATAAAAAGATCTCTTATTGGCATCACCTAAATGGTAACACACAAAAAAAATATCCATCTCTAACAAGGACAATAGCACACTGAGCAGCAACAACACAGACTGGCAATGATATCATAAATCTAATGTTATGATCAATTAGACAAGAAGACCAAGTAGGCTACTGTATAGTGTATCATCAATGCTCCGTATGTTTCCTGAGCCTGTTTTTGTTTTTTGTGGAAGAGATTAAAACAATTCAATGTTTGATAAAGAACTGTGTTTTTTTATAACAAATCACAACACGTTTAGAACACTAGAGAGTGAGGTGTAAAATAACTATGGGTGGTGTTATTAGAAATGTTCAAGTGTAAAGATGTATAGAATATAAGAGAGACAGGACATCAACATTTTGTAGAAACTTGAATGGTTTACTGGTCTGTTTTTACAAAATACACCATAGTCAAAAACAACAGGTTGTATTGTGCACATAACAGGATAAGAACAGTTTTCAAACCTCCTGTTAGCCAGTATCATACTGATGGTTACAAAATAATGTTATTTAAACTTCTTTAAAATGTAAACAACTTCTGTAAACAACAATTATTTTTAAACACCTCTGAAACATCAGCCAAGGCTCACATTCTTGTTTCTCCTGGGGTTGCTACAAACAACTGTAATAACAATATAAAACATGTTTAATCAATTGGCTTTTGGCAATTGAAGTGGAGCTGTACAACTGCTCACAAAGTAGTCATTCCTTTTGGCACTGACCGGAGTAATACAGCGTGCATCAGGCACAGATGCACTTTAGGCGTAGGCATATGGGTTTTATGGCTAGTGTCAAAGGAAACGACAGTTTTCCCACCAGGTGAAGCACTGAAAATATTCCTAGTATAGTGTACAGGTAACCTGGTGTATTCTTTAGAGATGAGACTTCTTTTAGGTGACTAAAATATGTTTGTTGCTGTGCTGTTGTCCCTGTACTCAGCGATGCATTGCTCTGCATCTGTCCCAGCACTCCCCTCTGCTTCTGGAGACCTGGAAACCTGGAGAGTGCTGAGTGCTGTCCACTATAGGTACTAACTAAGCATACGTACCTCATACAACATCACCGAACTATCCCTTTAAGCTTACCATTTGATTGGGAAAGAACAAATGAACAACTTCAAAAGCAGATGAAATAAAATGCCACACATACAAAATGAACAATAGGCTACATAACAAAAACATCCAGCCTAGCAAGGAGCTGTCACATCTTTCATGTTATCGTTCGTATTGTTACCTACACCACATCCATTACCCACATTGAGCTTGTGAGAATGCTGTTAAATTCACTGCGAAAATCTAGATAGCTGTAGTAACCAGTGGGCAGCTTTAGTACACATCCACATGTGTGGGATTGTGGTCTGCGGAGAAAATCTGTTGTTTCTATGAACTCAATTAGTATGGCCTTATCCAACAGATCAGATCCTGTACAAAACCGCAGGAAAAGCTGAAGATTGTTGCTATCAATTTCCCCAATGTACCTTTTCAGGTAACGAGAAACTGTTGACTGGGCTGCTGTCATCTCCTCTGGAAAATTTAGAAGCTCCTTCACAGTTTTTGCAGTTGGTTTTTTTTGTGCAATGAAATGATGCAGTCCTTCTGGTGGTAGTAAACCAGTCACAGAACTCACAACAGGACGCCAGCACTTAATTACAAACATTGGGGCCTGAACGACTACTTTGTGTCCGATCTGTGACAAAACAGGGAGCAGTGTGTCCTTGGTAGGGACTTGCTTGCATTCATGTGCATCGAGTACATCCAGCAATTCATCTGTGTCCACTGAATTAAAGTCCTCCAAAGCCTTCTGAAGGACAGATCTTTCTTCTTGTGATACGTACAGCAAAAGGGAATCCTTGAAACTACTGGTTGTCGAGCCATACAGCACCTCTTCCAGAAATGGTATTGCAAGCTTCACTGGGAAGTAACCAGCTTGTTTCCACCCTACTACAAACACTCTAGCTACAGCCTGCCATTCTTCACACTGAAAGTCATGCCTGATGAAGGGGACTTTCACCTCAACTCCCAGTGTGCAGCTGTCATAGAAATCCTTCCAAAATTCTGTCAGGCAATCTCGCAAGACACCACTTCCTTCCCCCTGTTCAAGCTCTCCATTTGGTAAACGCATTTTGATGTTAACCTCAGATGCAACAATGTTGGGGTCCTTGAAGGCACCGATCAAGTCAGTGAGACAGTGACCTCTTCTTACAATCAGCGTTAGAGGACAAGATTGTGGTTCAGGAAGTGCTTGGGCTGGAACATTGGCCTCCCCTGCATGCACCGGTGACAGATCCACAGTTTGATGAAGTGCATCATCCTCTTTTTCTGGAAATAGTGTTTCAAGGTTTGGTTCATCCACACTTACATCCAGCCTGTCATCCCCACTTACAATAATAACTTCAGAATCTTCACTTTCGCCCACAGTTGGCAGACCATCCCATGGTAATGTTTCGTTCAGTTCCAAATAGTCACTTCTGGAAGCTCCATCATTAATTCCATAGTGGTTTGGTGATTCTGAATTTCTGTTTTCTACCAACAGATCCTCACCAGCCTGATTCTGTTCATTGTTAGTGAGATCTACCACTGAGGGCGGGCTTGATGCGTGGTCACCCTCCACTCCTGAGGGCTGCCGTCCTGTTTTCTTTTTGGTGCACAGATAAAGTCGCAGAATTTTGACCTTGCTTTGATTATACAACTCTTCTACTGTATTGGACATATCAACATGCACCTGTGAGCTCTCAATATGACTTGAATAGTGTGAAAGACTTCTGTTGTTTTTTGAAAGGCCTTTGGGGAAAAAAAGACTTTCAGCCATAACTTTGATATTTGCCACTGTTTTATCTTTGTCGATTGAGAGGTGCCTTGTCCCTCCACCACGTACAGATCTCACCTGTTTGAACCTCTCCTCCTCCTCATCAAAATCCATCCAGCCAACCTCAATTCGTCTCACATTCCGTTTGGCATTTTTATTTCCTTCCCACTTTGATGTTCTCTTTTTTGGTGGCATCCCCTCAGCTCCAGCCAGTCTTTGTCGTAGCCTTGACAGTATGGATTCTTTTCTGGATCCTGAGTTTTGTGACAGTGATGCTTGTCTGCAGAAGGCCACAGTGGAGACTCTATCTCCAACTTTGGGGATGTACTTTGCCAGGTCAGTGTCTGTCATTAACGGAATGACAGTTTCATCAATCTGTAAAAATAAAAGACACTCCAAGTCAATAAATAAATGAATTAATACGTACAAATGCATAACATAGAATGTCAATGGATATCTAAAGGAAGTTAAGAATATAGCTATATTGATGGTATAAGGGTGTAGTTATTCACATCATTAGTTTTTCATTTTATGCAGCCTACTTTTGATAACATATACTTTTGGTAATGATGCAAATATTTTCCAACTTAAGATGACCAAGAATTATTTAAAAAAATTCTGTAAACACAGTTGATGTATTTGATTAAATTAAAAATTAAAACATAATTAAGAGAGTGCATCTGAATTTGAGCATTAAGCCCACCTGTTCTGGTGTGACCATGTTCTACACAAAACGTTCAGTAAATATTAATCTTCTGTTTGGGAAAACACAAACACACACACACACACACACACACACACACACACACACACACACACACACACACACACACACACACACACACACACACACACACAGCCAGCAAAGAAAGCAGATGCAATGGCTTACACTCTCATCTTCAAGTTTCTGGATCACATCTTCTTCAAGCTTGCGCTCCATCAAAAATTCTCGCAGCCGAGTATCCATAGTTGACCTCTAAACCACAGGAAAACAAAATTAATTCACAAGTAGCCTTAGCAAGCAGTAGATTTTTCCAGATTCTGGATCTGTGATTCCAAATCACATATTGCCCCATGTCCCTGCTATTATTATGTTGCAAAAAAGCAACACTGTTTCTGCAAATACAGTGTAAATTAATATATTTATATTACCACTCGGTGCACTCTCAATGCCACCTGTTTATTTCTGGTGACAGCTGCACATTGTAGAGCTGATTTAAACATTATACTCAAGCTCTGACACTGTCCTATGAAATCACTTTAGTCTTTGTCAAATCGGAGTGGAATATGTTAGGGAAAGTTAACATGGTTTAATTGGTTTCTGTGATTTTACTGAAGGACAAATGTCCAGAGAACACTACAGATACATTCAGTACTTCAGTCAGAGCAACAACAACCTGCAAAGCAATACAACGTAGATTCTGATCACTGATACAGGTTCCCCTGGCAACTTACACAATGAGCGCTACCGTACCTGCACGGCATCGTAGCATCATTAAACGCTGCGGTTCATACAGCTTATGTATTCCCTCAGCTGAGAGTCTGACACACATGATGCTACTTTCAAAGGAGATGATCACTGAAAAAGGCACTTCTTAAGATGATTTCAAGCTGAAACTCTGAACAGACTGTGGTCCGGACCAGGTTTGGTCTTGCAGCATAAGTTAGCATGGTGATCTAGTCAGGTCAAAACGGAGACACCTTCGTGACACAGAAAACTCCGGTTTTATGCTCAACATACTTCGCTTAGTAGTATGCCTACACCCCTCAGCTGTTCTTGAAAAGTGTCCTGATATGTGTGCAGGGTTGCAGCTCCTGCAGGCACAAATGAGTTTACGGCTACATATTAGCACAACAAAAAAACGTGTAGTAACAGGATGAGGATAAAGTCTGTAAACCAGGTGACACGTCAGCAGGTAATCTACCCTTTGCAACAAAGTATCAAACATAGGCCTAAATAAATAACTGCCTAAAAGCGGGATAAAAAGATATGGACTAGAACAGCTAAGAAAAGACACTCACCTTGTGAACATCACGTGTGTACGAGCCGGTACACAGAGCAGGTTGTAGAGAAGGTGCGCTCGGTTTGTTTACTTTTCTTCTTCATGTATATTTCCGGCAGGCTGGATGCCTTGCAGCACATTGCTGCCTCTCACAGATCAGGGTGAGAATGCAGAATTCAGACCATTCCCATTTCGTTCGCACGTTATACCTATTTTGTGGCCACAAATTAGTATTTCGAGCGCACATTATACCTATTTCGTGGGAACGAATTAGTATTTCGTGGGAACGAATTAGTATTTTGTGCGCACGTTATAGCTATATTGTGGCCACAATTTAATTATTTTTTTTGCCATGTCATGAGAGGGGCTCCGTAAAAAACAGAAGACCTTAAGCGGCTCACTTTATGCCAGTGTTTACAGTTGTTTCGTTACTCTCAGGTAAGACAAGCTGTTGTTCTCTAATATTTCTTTATATTTGTTTATTTTATTGTTGTAGCTTACGTTTTGAACAAATTATTTAGTCCTGTTTAGACTTCATACACGCTGCAGGCTGCAAGCCAACTGTTCGTTTCCGTGTGTGCTGCTGCATCACCCCTCTAAAGATGTAGGCCTAGTATATTTATTTGTTGATATAATTTAGCTTACGTTTGGAAAGAATGCTTTTTTTTTTCATGTGCGCTGTAGGTCAGCTGTTCTGGTTGTTGTGTACGAGACTGGCATCTGCCCGAAAAAAGATGTTGTTGCATAACATAGGCTATTTGAAAAGCGTTTGAATTGGTTGCAAAAATTAAAAAAAAAAGTTAACAAACACACTTTGTTGTTTTTTGTAGTTTACGTTAGGATATAAGTGTTTATTTATTGCATACAATATGCATATCAGCTGTTGCTGCACTGTTCAACTGCGCATTGCGGAAAAAAAGTCGAGCCTGATACGGGTTCGGGCCCAAACCTGTCGGGGCCAGGCCGGGCTCGGGCCCAGAAATTAGGCCCGTGCAGGTCTCTAGTGTGTACCACCCACAGACTGATGGTCTCATGGAGCGTCTGAATAAAACTTTGAAGACCATGATTTGTAAGTTCATTCACGAGGATAGTTGCAATTGGGACAAATGGCTGGACCCTTTGTTGTTTGCAGTGCGGGAGGTGCCCCAGGCCTCCACGGGATTTTCTCCCTTTGAACTGTTGTTTGGCAGGAAGCCACGTGGGGTTTTGGACCTGGTTAAAGAAAACTGGGAGGAAGGTCCGAGCCCAAGTAAGGGTGAAATTCAGTACGTCCTGGACCTGAGAGCAAAACTCCAATCACTGGGGCAGCTTTCATGGGAGAATTTGCTCAAGGCTCAGGAGCGGCAGCAACGCCTGTACAACAGAGGGTCAAAGCTCAGACAATTTTCACCGGGAGACAAAGTACTTGTATTACTCCCTTCTTCTAGCTCGAAATTACTCGCCAAGTGGCAAGGACTCTTCGTGGTCACACGACGAGTAGGGGAGGTGGATTATGAGGTTGCATGCTCTGACAGGGGAGAAGCGGCACAGATTTACCACCTCAACCTTCTTAAAGCATGGAGAGAGGCGGATGTCGGTTTCGTTGGTGACTGTGGTCGAGGAGAGCGATGAGTTAGGGCCTGAGGTTCCAAAGCCGGGCAGTTCCACCTCACTCCCCTTTGAAAACCATCTCTCGCAGTCCCAACAAACAGACATTGCCATGTTGCAGGAGCGGTTTGCTGATGTGTTTTCTCCCCTGCCAGGGCGTACAGACCTCGTATAGCACCACATAGAGACCCCCGAAGCATGAAGGTTTTTTCGCGACCTTTACAGGCTGCTTGAACATAAAAGAAAACTGGTTCAGAGGGAATTGAAAGCAATGCTGGAGATGGGAGTGATAGAAGAGTCTAATAGGACGAGATCCTGGATCGGCTGGGCACTGCTCGCTTTTTCACAACGCTGGATTTAACCAAGGGCTACTGGCAGATTCCCCTGTCGTCGGAGTCCAGGGAAAAAACGGCCTTCTCCACTCCGTACAGTTTGTACCAATTCGTTACACTTCAATTTGGGTTGTTCGGAGCCCCAGCCACGTTCCAACGTCTTATGGACAAGATGCTGCAGCCACACGCAGCATATGCGGCCGCCTACTTGGATGATGTTATCATTCACAGTGGTAGCTGGACGGAGCATGTGCAGCAGGTGGCCGCGGTGCTGGAGTCCTTGAGACAGGCGGGGCTGATGGCCAAAACGAGGAAGTGCGTGGTGTCGGTCAGTATAGCCTTCTTTAACCCTTGCCTCAGGTTAAATCAGGACCAGCTCTCCGTTTAAAGGGTTAGATTCTATCTGCCTATTAGTATTCCACCTAACAGGTTTCAGCAGAATAATTAAGCTGGTGTCGACTAATACTCGCCTAGGTCCTAACTGTCTTCTTCCAAACGTCTTACCCCTCTTACTCCAATAAATACTCTCTTACTAAGCAGCCCACCTAAGTAGTAGAATTGATTTATTGACCACGTTTGTTAACGACAGCTTTCCTCTTAAAACTGTGGCACTTGTTGATATTCCTAGGTTCGTTTTAGAGGTTTGGATAACTAACCTCAGGGGTAATGTTTAAATAACTAGTTGGATTAAAGTAACCTTTAAGAACCATTAGATTTAATGCACACAATCAACTTAACTTTTTACCACTATGCAGAATAGGTGAATCATAATCATTTCATTAGACTTCTCTTTAAATGCAATATAGCGTTTTATTAAGCAATTATTAGCAGGGGCACAGCATTACTTCATGATTAAACAATTTAATTATTTCTGATTATTTCTAACTTAACTAAATTAAACTAAGCTAAGCGTACCTAAGAATCTTCTCTAATTAATAAATTTAGGAGAGAGAGCGGACAGCGTGGCCTTAGCTGCCACGCCCCGTCTTGACCTGCATCTGGGAGAGCCACTCGATCTACCAGTAGACTCGGTACGAAGTCTTCTTTGTGGGCGGAGGGTGTTCTTCCTAGGCAGGGGGAGTGGAGAGGTCCCGAAAGCCAATCGTTGGTCTGGCAGTTATCTTTAGTAGCAGCTGGAACACAAGTGCGGGCGTCTCAGCTGTCTTCTCAGTCGGATGGTGGTGGTGGAAAGCCCCGTCTCATCAGGCTGTGGTGGGTCACTGGGTCCTCCAGCCCCTGGAGTGGAGCAGCCCTCTGATGCTTCCTCCTGTGCCTCTCTGGATGCCATGGGTGCTTGCCTCTCTTCATCTCTTTGGACAACTGCAGACCTCTCAGGACTCTCCTTTCAGCAGAGTGTGGTCCTCGCTTGTTGAACAAAGTCAGAAAAAGACTTTGCCTCCAACGATGTTCTCAGCGAACTCTGGAGCCTAAGTCCCGCGTTGTCTTCACGTCTCTTGGGCAAAAAGGTCCGGTGTCGACTCTCCAGAACTTTGGCAATGCTCTCCGGCAGCTCCGGCGAGCAGCATCTCTTGCAGCTCCGGCGAGCAGCATCTCTCCCCTCCGGGGGAGAACTCCGAATTCATTGTCTCTGACTCTCTCTTTTATAGTGTCATCCTCTAATACACACATCTCTGGCTAGGTACGCCCCTGACACCGTCTAACTCATGCATTCAACTTGTTATCACATACATCAGTAATACAGAAGTCATGGTTTTACAGCAAATACACAGCATCCACCTTCCGTTGTTAACACACACACACATTGCTTGAGACATGTTGCCAAGACCATATTTGGCCACAGAACTTCCTCAATGTCCTCCTTTCTGCAGTGTCATGGTGACTTCTGCTTTTTGCCCTGCACACAGCTCAGAACAGCACAGATTACTTCAAGTCAAAACTCACTTAGTTACACTGAATCACTTCTTTAAATCATTTTTCTTAGCATGATCAAATAACTTATTTTAAATCATTCTCTTCTATAGCAATCATCATTTCCAGAATATATACCAGCCTATTAAAATCATTCTTGCATCAAGCATAAGCATAATCATGTGGTTAACTTATATAGTTTCTCATTTTAACTTTTCATTGGTTTGCTTAAAGCTTTTATTTAGGTGGTGGTTGCTCCTGGGATCTCAAATAACTAGGCCCCACTTGACAGTGGTTGGACGGAGGGAGGTACAGTATCTGGTCACCACTTGGGCGACGGGCAGGTGCGCCCACAGGTGGACAAGACAGCAGTGATCGCAGCCTGTTCCACAGCCCAAGTCCAAAAAGAGGTACGGCGGTTCTTGGGGCTGGCGGGCTACTATCAATGGTTCATCCCTAAATTCTCGGACTTGGCCAGTCCCCTGACCGACCTGACTCGGAAGAGTGGCTTCAGATCCGGTCCAGTGGACGGAGCAGTGCCAGCGGGCGTTTGAGAGGATAAAGCAAGCCCTCTGTGGGGGGCCTCTCCTCTACACACCTAACTTCTCTCTCCCTTTTAT